>NC_133818.1:1041377-1108877 GCF_043250625.1 Sebastes fasciatus
AGCTTTGCAACCAACTAGCAACCACCTAGCAACCACCTAGCAGCCACCTAGCAACCACCTAGCAGCCACCTAGCAGCCACCTAGCAATCACCTAGCAACCAACTAGCAACCAACTAGCAGCCACCTAGCAGCCACCTAGCAACCACTTAGCAACCACCTAGCAACCACCTAGCAGCCACCTAGCAGCCACCTAGCAGCCACCTAGCAATCACCTAGCAACCAACTAGCAACCAACTAGCAGCCACCTAGCAGCCACCTAGCAACCACTTAGCAACCACCTAGCAACCAACTAGCAGCCACCTAGCAACCACCTAGCAACCAACTAACAGCCACCTAGCAACCACCTAGCAGCCACCTAGCAATCACCTAGCAACCAACTAGCAACCACCTAGCAACCAACTAGCAGCCACCTAGCAACCAACTAGCAACCACCTAGCAACCAGCTAGCAGTCACCTAGCAACCACCTAGCAACCGTCTAGCAACCACCTAGCAAACACCTAGCAACCGCATAGCAACCGTCTAGCAAGCAACCAGGAATCAACTAGCGACCACCTAGCAACCATCCAGCAACCACCTAGCAACCAAATAGCAACCACCTAGCAACCATCCAGCAACCACCAAGCAACCAACTAGCAGCCACCTAGCAACCACCTAGCAAACACCTAGCAACCACCTAGCAAAAACCAAGCAACCAACTAGCAACCACCTAGCAACCGACTAGGAATCAACTAGCAACCACCTAGCGAAAACCTAGCAACCAACTAGCAACCACCTAGCAACCACCTAGGAATCACCTAACAACTAACTAGCAACCACCTAGCAACCAACTAGCGACCACCTTGCAACTACCTAGCTATCAACTAGCAACCACCTAGCAACCACTTAGGAATCACCTAACAACCAACTAGCAACCACCTAGCGACCAACTAGCGACCACCTTGCAACCACCTAGCGACCAACTAGCATCCACCTAGCGACCAACTAGCAACCACCTAGCGATCAACTAGCAACCACCTAGCAACCAACTAACAAACCACCTAGCAACCACCTAGGAATCAACTAACAACCAACTAGCGACCACCTAGCGACCAACTAGCAACCACCTAGCAAAAACCTAGCAACCAACTAGGAATCAACTAGCAACCACCTGGCAATCAACTAGCAACCACCTAGGAATCACCTAACAACCACCTAGCGACCAACTAGCAACCACCTAGCGACCAACTAGCAACCACTTCACAACCAACTAGCTACCAACTAGCACTACAGACTTCACCTGGGGGCATCTCAGTAGCTAAGTAGCTACATGCTAGCTTCACCTCTGAGCGATTCCTGCTAACGAAGCTGATGTCTTAGTAACATTGTAGTTTGGGTGTGATTCTCTGGTCTCTGGTTCAGACGCTGTGGCCTGTGGAAAACCTCAGATCCACTTTGCCCCGAGGGTTGTCAACGGGGTGATCTGCCCTAAAGGACACTGTCCGTGGCAGGTCAGTCCTTCATCGCCGCTCTACACCCCAAAACTCCTCTCCGAGCCCGTCTGGGATAATGTATTACATTGTTGTGAATGTTGAGAGCGTAGTTGGTTTGTCTCTGCTCAGGCGCTGCTAACTGAACGTAACGTTTTCATCTGCGGAGCGATCGTCCTGTCCGATCGGTGGGTTTTAACTGCTGCTCACTGCGTCTGGGGGAAACTTGCCGCCGTCTTAAACGTCACGGTCGGTAAGTCTCCCGAAACCCTCGACCGCTTTTAACCCTTTTTGGTTTTTATGTCTTTTGTCTCGTCAATCATTTATTAATTTGATATGAACGGTAAAATATAAAAGTTGTGTCCCTGTGAAGGTGAACACGACCTCAACGAGAACGACCGGACTGAGCAGAAGCGGCGGGTGGTGAAGGTGCTGATCCACCGCGGCTACAACAAGACCAGCTCCGACAGCGACATCGCCATGCTGAGGCTGCACCGCCCGGTCAAACTGGGACCCTACGTGGTTCCCATCTGCCTTCCCGCTCGGAACAGCTCCTTCAGCCGAACCCTGGCGGCCATCCGCCACTCCACCGTGTCCGGTTGGGGGCGCCTGTCGCGGTTCGGTCCCGCCGCCGGGATCCTCCAGCGGCTGGTGCTGCCGAGAGTCCCGCAGCAGGAGTGCCGCCTCCACACCAAGCTGAACATCACCAGGAACATGCTCTGCGCCGGGCTGAAGACCGGCGGCCAGGACGCCTGCAGGGGCGACAGCGGCGGCCCTCTGGTGACGCGCTACAAGAAGACCTGGTTCCTGACGGGCGTGGTGAGCTGGGGGAAGGGCTGCGCTAACGAAAACCTGTACGGGGTCTACACCAGAGTCAGCAACTTCCTGGACTGGATCCAGGACATCATGTCCACCGTCTGAGATGTTCAGGTCCAAACCCAGAAGAAGTTATTACTCAACCGGAGAGTTCATAACCTGTACTAATACAGATATACAGATGTGTAATACAGCTATACAGATGTGTAATACAGATATACAGATGTGTAATACAGATGCTGCTGATTGGGTAATTTGTCAACAAATAAAAGATGAAGACAAACTGAACTTGTTGATTCATAGCAACCTGTACAGCTGCAACATGAGTTCCTCCTGTGAGCAGCCACCTAGCAACCACCTAGCAACCACCTAGCAGCCAACTAGCAGCCAACTAGCAACCAACTAGCAGCCACCTAGCAACCACCTAGCAACCACCTAGCAGCCAACTAGCAACCAACTAGCAGCCACCTAGCAACCACTTTGCAGCCAACTAGCAACCACCTAGCAACCAACTAGCAGCCACCTAGCAACCAACTAGCAGCCAACTAGCAACCAACTAGCAGCCACCTAGCAACCCCCTAGCAACCACCTAGCAGCCACCTAGCAACCACCTAGCAACCACCTAGCAAACACCTAGCAACCGCATAGCAACCATCTAGCAGCCAACTAGCAGCCACCTAGCAACCACCTAGCAGCCAACTAGCAACCAACTTGCAACCACCTAGCAACCACCTAGCAGCCAACTAGCAACCAACTAGCAGCCACCTAGCAACCAACTAGCAGCCACCTAGCAACCACCTAGCAGACACCTAGCAACCACCTAGCAAACACCTAGCAACCGCATAGCAACCATCTAGCAAGCAACCAGTAGTCAACTAGCGACCACCTAGCAACCTACTAGCAAGCAACCAGGAATCAACTAGCGACCACCTAGCAACCATCCAGCAACCACCTAGCAACCAAATAGCGACCACCTAGCAACCATCCAGCAACCACCTAGCAACCACCTAGCAACCACCTAGCAACCATCCAGCAACCACCTAGCAACCAACCAGCAGCCACCTAGCAACCGCCTAGCAAACACCTAGCAAGCAACTAGCAAACACCTAGCAAGCAACTAGCAACCAACTAGCAACCAACTAGCAGCCACCTAGCAACCACCTAGCAGACACCTAGCAAACACCTAGCAACCGCATAGCAACCATCTAGCAAGCAACCAGGAGTCAACTAGCGACCACCTAGCAACCTACTAGCAAGCAACCAGGAATCAACTAGCGACCACCTAGCAACCATCCAGCAACCACCTAGCAACCAAATAGTGACCACCTAGCAACCATCCAGCAACCACCTAGCAACCACCTAGCAACCATCCAGCAACCACCTAGCAACCAACTAGCAGCCACCTAGCAACCGCCTAGCAAACACCTAGCAAGCAACTAGCAAACACCTAGCAAGCAACTCGCGAAAACCTAGCAACCAACTAGCAACCACCTAGCGACCAACTAGCAACCACCTAGCGACCAACTAGCAATCACCTAGCGACCAACTAGCGACCACCTTCAACCACCTAGCAACCGACTAGGAATCAACTAGCAACCACCTAGCGAAAACCTAGCAACGATCCAGCAACCAAATAGCAACCACCTAGCAACCATCCAGCAACCACCTAGCAACCAACTAGCAGCCACCTAGCAACCACCTAGCAAACACCTAGCAACCAACTAGCAGCCACCTAGCAACCACCTAGCAAACACATAGCAACCCACTAGCAGCCACCTAGCAACCACCTAGCAACCAACTAGCAACCACCTAGCAACCACCTAGCAGACTGAACTTGTTGTTGATTCATAGCAACCTGTACAGCTGCAACATGAGTTCCTCCTGTGAGGGTCAGAAGCTCTAGTTAGTCCGGGTCATGTTGAGTCAGACGGGGATTTCCACTGGGAACATGTGATCTATAGTTGGGGGGGGGGGGACCAGACTTTGCACCGTTGGGTCGACAACGAAGCAGCACAACCTTCTGATGAAATCCAACGATGTGGCTGAGAGTCTTCTTCACCTTCGTCTTCAGCGTCTCCAGCTGCCAGCCGGCTTCAGGTGAGCCAAGTCAACGTTTGAACACAAGTCCAGCTAGTGTTGCACCAGATGAAGGCTTCTGTTTGAACTCTTCCTTCCGTCTCTCTGTGTGGAAGTCTTTCTGGATCCGGGTCGAGCCCATGGCGTCCTGGTCCGGACTCGGCGGTACAACTCGGGCTGGCTGGAGGAGCTCCAGATGGGGGATCTGAAGAGGGAGTGTCTGGAGGAGAAGTGCTCCTACGAGGAGGCCCGGGAGGTGTTCGAACACACCGAGACCACGGTCAGAATCCGTTTTATTATTCTGGTGTTTAGGTTGTTCCGACCAACCGGTCCAGAAAACGCTCTGGAGGGAATTCCTTCAAATTTGGCACAAACGTCCACTTGGACTCAAAGATGAGCTGATGATAGTTTGGTGTTAAACGGTCGATGTGACGTCGGTGTGAACTGACACCGGACCGGTTGGCGGAGGAAGACGAGTGTTACTGTAAAACTAGTTTCTGTCATTTGGACTGATATCTGTGTTTCTGTTTCCTCAGGACGAATTCTGGAAAACGTACAACCGTAAGCAACCACACATTTTCTTATTTATTCAATCTCATACCGGTATAAAGTCTCCTAGCATGAAGTCATGCTAGTTGCTAACTGAGGCTAACGGCGGTTCCGACCCTGATCCAGGGCCATCATACTTTTGGCTCAGTGACTCTGAAAATCTGCTATAAGACGAATATGGAAATGCACGAATGACTTTCCTCGCCAAACTTTAGCGTAAGTTTGGAGCGTTATTTAACCTCCTTCATGACCAGCTAGTCTGACATGGTTGGTACCGATGGATTCATCAGGTTCTGTAGTTTCAGATGATACCAGGATCTTCACTCTAGCTTTAAAACTGAGCCGCTACAACCTCCGAAAAATCAATCGCATTAATGCGTTAAAGAACGAGTTATTATCTCGTTAGCTTTGACAGCTCTAGTTATTTGTTTTAAGTGTTGTGGTTACCAGAGATCGTGATCCATGATTCATAGTAGACGATTGGTGCTTGGTAGTTCTTAAACTGTGTGATCTATTGTACTTTAATCCTGAACTAAAGACTGTGTTGTGGTCCTGTAGTTCCAGACAGCTGTGAATCGACTCCCTGTCTGAACGGCGGCAGCTGCTCTGCTCAGGGTTCAACCTACACCTGCTACTGCCTCCCTCAGTTCAGCGGACTCAACTGTGAGCAGGGTGAGCAAAACAAATGCTCCTAAATCATAAATACCTGACCTCTACAATGTGTACATGTGGATTGTTAAAAGTACCACGATGTCAAAATACAAGATCATGTGTGATGCTGCTGTTTTGATCTGTGGAGTTCCTCAGGGCTCTAGTCTGGGTCCTGTTGTATTTCCTGTTTATACGTTACTGTTGGGTCTTTTAATTCATCATTTAAATGTATGTTTTCACTTCTGAAACTTCTGACACACGATTGTACTTATCAGAAAACTAGTTGACCTAAAAGTTCAGTATTTTGAGCTCTAAATTAGGAAACTTTTCTAACTTTAGACGATATCTTATTAAGGCAAAGTTTCTTATTTAACACTGATACATATTTAATCAAATGAAGGTTGTTGGTCCCCAAAACTAACATTTTTTATTGGCATCGATACCGAAAATCAACAAGTGAACAACCAGATATTTGCTCTTCGTGTTGAACTAAATGTTTTTACAGGAGCCGTCAACGCCACCTGCCAGCTGGAGAACGGAGGCTGTGACCATTTCTGTGATGAAGACGAGGGACGACAAAGACTGATCTGCTCGTGTGCTGACGGCTACTTCCTGGACGTCGATGGGCGGAGCTGCGTAGCGAAAGGTCGGAGTACGATTTAATGCTTTCATGTGATTTTTTTGTGTTTTATCGTCGTTCATATTAGAAAATATTCTGACTCAGTTTATGCTGAAAGTTCAACTTTGTCACAATAAGATAAAATATATGAAATGAAACTGTAATTCTTTTTGGCTCAGTATCTCAACAATTTGACTGAACAACAGAGGTCCCAGTGTCGATCCTTGTGGGACGCCACATCTGAGCTTAAAATAAGACAATAATAATTTACAAAGTTAACTTTAACCGTATGATTTGTTTTTGTGGTTTCAGAGTCGATAGCGTGCGGTATGGTTCCGGTTCTGCACGGACAAAACAAAACGGAGCAGCTGGACTCTCGAGCTCGGATCGTCGGGGGAACGGAGTGCCCCAAAGGTGAATGCCCCTGGCAGGTACGTTACAGTTAAAGGGACAGTTCACCATTTACTGTTTCACTACTGCTTCTTCACTCCATGTCAGGACACAATCAATGAGGAGAGTCTGGAAAGTACCTTCAGAACCAGAACCAGGTTCTGGTGGAAAGTCTCCAAAGATGTCAACAAACAAATATCCTAGAAAATGAAAATGTAAAAGCTGCTTGTGTGCCGCAGGTCCTGCTGATGTATAAAGGTAAAGGTATCTGTGGAGGAGTGATCTATAAACCTACGTGGATCCTCACAGCCTCTCACTGCCTGGAGGACACCGACGCTCAGTTCCTGAAGGTGGTCGCAGGTACGAATCCTGACTCATCGGCAGGTGTGTTACCATGTTAAAGTTTGACCATTAAAATCATCGAGCTCTGTGTCCGTCAGGTGAACACAACACGGAGGTGAACGAGGGCACGGAGCAGTTCCTCCAGGTGTTGGAGATCTTCATGCACGAGAACTACGTGAAAAGCACCGCCAACAACGACATCGCCCTGCTACGCCTGGCGGCGCCCATCGTCTACACGCCGTACGCGATCCCGGCGTGCCTGCCGACGCGGCCGCTGGCCGAGCGCGACCTCTGGGCCGTTGGCCTGCACACGGTGAGCGGATGGGGGAGGCGGGGCGAAAACGGGCCCACCTCAAACATCCTGCGGCGGCTGAAAGTCCCACGGATCCGGACGCAGCAGTGCCTGGAGGAGAGCCACGTGGCACTGACGGAGAACATGTTCTGCGCCGGATACATCGAGGGCCGGCAGGACTCGTGTAAAGGCGATAGCGGCGGCCCGCTGGTGACGGAGTACAAGAAGAAAGCGTTCCTGCTGGGGATCGTCAGCTGGGGGAAGGGCTGCGCCCGACCGGGCAACTACGGCATCTACACCCGAGTGTCCAACTACCTGGAGTGGATCCACAACCGGACGGCGACGCCAAACCCACCGGCCATCACCACCGAGGCTTCGACACACAACCTGACGACCTGAGAGTCCGTCCCGTAGTTTATATATATCTATATTAGGGCTGTCAACACTAACGCGATAATAACGCAAATCCATTTTAACGCCACTAATTTCTCTAACGAATTAACGCAAATAGTGATTTTTAGGTTGTAGCGGCTCAGTTTTATAGCCAGAGTGAAGATACTGGTATCATATGAAACTTTTATTTTTGATATTTTAGGTTTTATTGTCATTTGAAGTGAGAACTTTTTGGGCAGTCCTTTAGGTAGGTTAGTTTTCTGACAAATACAGTCGTGTGTCGTCTGCAGAGAAGTGGAAACATACATTTAAATGATGAATTAAAAGACCCAACAGTCATAAATAAACATGAAATACAACAGGACCCAGACCAGAGCCCTGAGGAACTCCATCACTCAGAACAGCAGCATCAGACTCATTTCTTTAACGCATTAACGCAATCAATCTTTCAGAGGTTGTATCGGCTCAGTTTTAAAGCTAGAGTGAAGATCCTGGTATCATAGTAAACTACAGAACCTGATGAGTCCATCGGTACCAACCATGTCAGACTAGCTGGTTAAATAACGCTCCAAACTTACACTAAATGTTGGAGAGGAAAAACTGTCATGTCCATTTTCAAAATTGGGGCTGCAGTTTGCCATGTTATGATTGGAGCATATTGTTTTATGCTAAATGCAGTACCTGTGAGGGTTTCTGGATCAATATCTGTCATTGATTTGTGTTGTTCATTGATTTACAATAATAAATATATACATACATTTACATAAAGCAGCATATTTGTCCACTCCCATGTTGATAAGAGGATTAAATACTTGATAAATCTCCCTTTAAGGTTCATTTAGAACAGATAAATAATGTGTGATTAATCATGATTAACTATATGAATCCATCGACAGCTCTACTTATATCAAAGTACTTTAAAATAACTTATGTAAACTGTGAAATTTGTATGTTGTTAATGTTGAACAGTATTTAGCGATGGGAGAAAAAGGTACAAATACTTTATCTGGTTACTTTATAATTAAATGTTTGTCTGTGAGGCGTTCAATGTCCGTCTGATTTATTAATTGTGTTATAAATCTGAGTTTCTGTTATTGCATCATAACATGAACAATAATTTCACGTTGAGGTGTCTTCTAATGTTAAAGTATCTAAACTATGATTCAAATTGTATATTCATTATATTAATATAATTTATTGTATATTATATTATATATATTTTATATGAATAAAACATCTAAAATATGTTTTTTTTAATATATTTTAGTGTTTGTCAGGTTTTGTATTCTGCTGTCAGTTTATTTAGTAATTTCACAATAGAGCCAGTAAATGTGTGTGTTGCATTATTTCATCATTCATGTACACAACTAGTAACTACTAGTAACGTGTACCTTTACTGCAGTACTTTATATTTCTAGTGTTACTGCTGATACTTTAACTACATGAAGCTGATGATACTTGTGTACTTCAGTAGGATTTTGCTGATAATCGATGAGCTGGCAGTAACTGGACGTGTTTACTGACCTGCTCGGAGGGTTCAGCGGCTCGTTGGGCGTCGACTTCTAAAAGACTCAAAACGTTGTTTGTTCGTGTTTTCGTTGAGACTCTGAACTCATCATGTTGCTGAAGAGCTGCTGCGGCGTCTGGATCCTGCTGTCGGCCGTCGCTGCTGCTGCAGGTAATCAAGGAGGCATGTTATTAATGTTTATATATATAAATATATATACACTACAGTAAGTAATCAGATGTTACGCTGATGATGTTCGTCTCTCCCTCAATAATAACTATTTTATTCTAACATAAAAACAGAATAATGTTTTATTTACATGTGAAATAGTCTGAATGAACTGTTCCAACAGTAGTGTATTTCACAGTTAATTAAAAGACAAGTATTTCTGGGTGTTTCCTGCTCCTCATTTAGTGCATGTGTTGATGGTTATAGGTTTAATAAATGCAGCTATTTGATCGTTTGCTTCAGTGTTCGTCGAGAAGCACGAGGCCAACCGAGTGCTGCAGAGATGGCGGCGAGCGAACAGCGGCTTCCTGGAGGAGATGAGAAAAGGAAACCTGGAGAGGGAATGCGTCGAGGAGATCTGCAGCTACGAGGAGGCACGAGAAGTCTTCGAAGACGACGACCTGACGGTCAGACAAAATTTAAATGTTGTTTAACACAAGACACTGAATCTTTAAGAGTTTCTTCTGGACTTTTAGTTTTTCAAACCCTGAAAATCTGAGTCAAAACTTTTATTGTTATTTGACAAAAGCAGATATTTATTTTTGGAAAATAAGTCATTCTTTGTTAAATATAGCTTATGATTTGACAGTTACATGTTTGTATGAGCTAACATTCGTGAGAATTCTTGTGCTGCATAAAAACTTTTGGCTTTAGCTCACTGTCTGTTGATACATCGTCTGTGTTTCTGTAGAAAAGCATCTTCTGTTCTTGAAAATGTTCAGTTATGATGAATAATTCACTCTAACATGTTCAGTTACTGTATATTTATGTGGTTATTTGTTAATTTCTTTCTGTCTTTGCAGGACCAATTCTGGCTGACGTATGCACGTAAGTAACACCTTTAACTTTGTCCATTATTTATAATTTGTGGTCATGATTTTCATCTTTCATCTTTTGAAAGACATCAGGAAGGAGGTTTGTTCTAATTAAATAATTTTGTAGCAGCAGAATAAAGTTTTAATAAAATGTTTTGATTGGAAGGTAAAATATTAATAATTGATTTTATGTGTCAGGTCGTGACCCCTGCCAGGTCAATCCGTGTCGTAATAACGGGACATGTGTCCGCATGGGGACGTCCTACCAGTGTTACTGTCCTGAAGGATTTGAAGGTCAATACTGTCAGACAGGTAAAACAATACATTCATTAAATATCAGATATTTAAATTATAAAACAGCAGCTGGAAGTTATTTTAGTAATTCATTGAATTTATTTATTAAATCTAACAATTTCTGCTGAGAGTAAAAGATGCTAATGACTAGAAATTATAACCATATTACATTTGTTTTACGAATTTACACGTGTGAAATGTTTCGGATAGATGTGACGATAGTAAATGTACTGATTTATAAAGTTGTTCCGTTAAGTTGTTTTAGAAGATTGTTAAGTTGTTTTAGAAAACTGTTAAGTTGTTTAAGAACTGTGTTAACTGTTATTATATAAATATATATTGTGTCTTTATGTCCTCAGTGATAGAAGACCTGCTGAAGTGACAGTTCAGGAATACGACGTAGTAATATTAATGTATATTAATGTTATAATATATTTATGTCTTCAGTGATAGAAGACCTGCTGAAGTGTCTTTACCAGAACGGACACTGTCAACACTTCTGTGACGGTTCAGGAGTTCGACGTAAATGTTTGTGTGCTGACGGATACAAACTGGGAGAAGACGGACGTCAGTGTGTCGCTCAGGGTACAAATATTACTTCCATAAACATGTGTTTACTAGTATTATACGTACCTTTGTGTATTCAGTTCAGCCGGTGACCAGTAGGGGGCAGCAGACTCTGAACTAACAAAAACAAACAAGGAGGACCGTTACGACGAGATGCTAACAGAACGTGTTCCTGCTGCTGCTAAATAACTAACAACTAACAAGTATTTACAGTTAAGTCAAATTGTTAAGTAAAGCTGTTTAATAAAGTTGTTTAGTAAAGTTGTTTAGTAAAGTTGTTTAGTAAAGTTGTTAAGTAAAGTTGTTAAGTAAAGTTGTTTAGTAAAGTTGTTAAGTAAAGTTGTTAAGTAAAGTTGTTTAGTTAAGTTGTTTAGTAAAGTTGTTTAGTAAAGTTGTTAAGTAAAGTTGTTAAGTAAAGTTGTTTAGTAAAGTTGTTAAGTAAAGTTGTTAAGTAAAGTTGTTTAGTTAAGTTGTTTAGTAAAGTTGTTTAGTAAAGTTGTTTTGTAAAGTTGTTAAATAAAGTTGTTTAGTAAAGTTGTTTAGTAAAGTTGTTTAGTAAAGTTGTTAAGTAAAGTTGTTTAGTAAAGTTGTTTAGTAAAGTTGTTAAATAAAGTTGTTAAGTAAAGTTGTTAAGTAAAGTTGTTTAGTAAAGTTGTTTAGTAAAGTTGTTAAGTAAAGTTGTTTAGTAAAGTTGTTAAGTAAAGTTGTTTAGTAAAGTTGTTAAGTGAAGTTGTTTAGTAAAGTTGTTTAGTAAAGTTGTTAAGTAAAGCTGTTTAATAAAGTTGTTTAGTAAAGTTGTTAAGTCAAATTGTTAAGTAAAGCTGTTTAATAAAGTTGTTTAGTAAAGTTGTTAAGTAAAGTTGTTTAATAAAGTTGTTAAGTAAAGTTGTTAAATAAAGTTGTTTAGTAAAGTTGTTTAGTAAAGTTGTTTAGTAAAGTTGTTAAGTAAAGTTGTTAAGTAAAGTTGTTAAGTAAAGTTGTTTAGTAAAGTTGTTTAGTAAAGTTGTTAAGTCAAGTTGTTTAGTAAAGTTGTTAAGTAAAGTTGTTTAGTAAAGTTGTTAAGTAAAGTTGTTTAGTAAAGTTGTTTAGTAAAGTTGTTTAGTAAAGTTGTTTAGTAAAGTTGTTAAGTCAAGTTGTTTAGTAAAGTTGTTAAGTAAAGTTGTTTAGTAAAGTTGTTAAGTAAAGTTGTTTAGTAAAGTTGTTAAGTCAAATTGTTAAGTAAAGCTGTTTAATAAAGTTGTTTAGTAAAGTTGTTTAGTAAAGTTGTTTTGTAAAGTTGTTAAATAAAGTTGTTTAGTAAAGTTGTTTAGTAAAGTTGTTTAGTAAAGTTGTTAAGTAAAGTTGTTTAGTAAAGTTGTTTAGTAAAGTTGTTTAGTAAAGTTGTTAAATAAAGTTGTTAAGTAAAGTTGTTTAGTAAAGTTGTTTAGTAAAGTTGTTTAGTAAAGTTGTTAAGTAAAGTTGTTTAGTAAAGTT
Organism: Sebastes fasciatus; assembly: GCF_043250625.1. Lineage (NCBI taxonomy): Eukaryota > Metazoa > Chordata > Actinopteri > Perciformes > Sebastidae > Sebastes > Sebastes fasciatus. Next base: position 1,053,857 of record NC_133818.1, read on the forward strand.
GTTAAGTAAAGTTGTTTAGTAAAGTTGTTAAGTGAAGTTGTTTAGTAAAGTTGTTTAGTAAAGTTGTTAAGTAAAGCTGTTTAATAAAGTTGTTTAGTAAAGTTGTTAAGTCAAATTGTTAAGTAAAGCTGTTTAATAAAGTTGTTTAGTAAAGTTGTTAAGTAAAGTTGTTTAGTAAAGTTGTTAAGTAAAGTTGTTTAGTAAAGTTGTTTAGTAAAGTTGTTTAGTAAAGTTGTTAAATAAAGTTGTTAAGTAAAGTTGTTAAGTAAAGTTGTTAAATAAAGTTGTTAAATAAAGTTGTTTAGTAAAGTTGTTAAGTAAAGTTGTTTAGTAAAGTTGTTAAGTAAAGTTGTTTAGTAAAGTTGTTTAGTAAAGTTGTTAAGTAAAGTTGTTTAGTAAAGTTGTTAAGTAAAGTTGTTTAGTAAAGTTGTTAAATAAAGTTGTTTAGTAAAGTTGTTTAGTAAAGTTGTTAAGTAAAGTTGTTTAGTAAAGTTGTTTAGTAAAGTTGTTTAGTAAAGTTGTTAAATAAAGTTGTTAAGTAAAGTTGTTTAGTAAAGTTGTTTAGTAAAGTTGTTAAGTAAAGTTGTTAAGTAAAGTTGTTAAGTAAAGTTGTTAAGTAAAGTTGTTTTGTAAAGTTGTTTAGTAAAGTTGTTTAGTAAAGTTGTTAAGTAAAGTTGTTTAGTAAAGTTGTTTAGTAAAGTTGTTAAGTAAAGTTGTTTAGTAAAGTTGTTTAGTAAAGTTGTTAAGTAAAGTTGTTAAGTAAAGTTGTTAAGTAAAGTTGTTAAGTAAAGTTGTTTAGTAAAGTTGTTAAGTAAAGTTGTTTAGTAAAGTTGTTTAGTAAAGTTGTTAAGTAAAGTTGTTTAGTAAAGTTGTTAAGTAAAGTTGTTTAGTAAAGTTGTTAAGTAAAGTTGTTTAGTAAAGTTGTTTAGTAAAGTTGTTTAGTAAAGTTGTTTAGTAAAGTTATTAAGTAAAGTTGTTTAGTAAAGTTGTTTAGTAAAGTTATTAAGTAAAGTTGTTTAGTAAAGTTGTTAAGTAAAGTTGTTAAGTAAAGTTGTTTAGTAAAGTTGTTAAGTAGTATTTAAGAGTATTTCTACACGGCGGTACTGTTTCTTATATATCACAGTACTTGGTAGTTCTTTGGTGAAACCAGGTTTAACTTATTGTATAATGTATAACATGGTATTTAATATAGTATTTGTGTTTCCAGTGGAGTATCCGTGTGGTCAGCTGCCTCCACAGGAGCCGGGTCAGAACCAGAGCGTGGTGGATCAGACCAGACTGGTGGGATCCAACATCTGTCCTAAAGGAGACTGTCCCTGGCAGGTAACGGACAACATGTCAGGTATTATATACGTTGTATATATATATATACATAGATATATATAGATATCTATGTATATATATACAGATATATATCTATATTGATCTATGTATCTGTCCATCAGGTTCTGATTAAGCTGAATGGAAACAGTCACTGTGGAGGAGCTCTGATCAAACCCGACTGGGTCGTCACCGCAGCTCACTGTATCCATGGCAACGACCCTCAAAGCCTCACCGTGGTGGCAGGTAACCAATCAATCAATCAATCAATCAATCAATCAATCAATCAATCAATCAATGCTTCCTACTTAGTTCGGCTACACTTTTATATTACTAAAGTTGTTCTGTAAAGTTGCTTAGTAAAGTTGTTTTATAAAGTTTAGTAAAAATATATAAAGTTGTTCTGTAAATTTGTTTGATAGTTTTTTTGTAAATTTGTTTGAGAAAGCTTTTTTGTAAATTTGTTTGATAAAGTTTTTTTTAATTTGTTAAGTTTTTGTAAAGTTTTTATTAAGTTATTCTGTAAATCTGAATTTTGTAGTTTCGTTCAGATAGATATAGATATAGATATAGATAAAGACATAGACATAGATATAGACATAGACATAGATATAGACATAAACATAGACATAGATAAAGATAGACATAGATATAGATATAGACATAGACATAGATAAAGACATAGATATAGACATAGACATAGATATAGACATAGACATAGATATAGACATAAACATAGACATAGATAAAGATAGACATAGATATAGACATAGACATAGATAAAGACAGACATAGATATAGACATAGACATAGACATAGATAAAGACAGACATAGATATAGATATAGACATAGATAAAGACAGACATAGATATAGATAGACATAGACATAGACATAGATAAAGACAGACATAGATAGACATAGACATAGATAAAGACAGACATAGATATAGATATAGATATAGATATAGACATAGACATAGACATAGACATAGATATAGACATAGACATAGACATAGATATAGACATAGACATAGATATAGACATAAACATAGACATAGATAAAGATAGACATAGATATAGACATAGACATAGATAAAGACAGACATAGATATAGATATAGACATAGATAAAGACAGACATAGATATAGATAGACATAGACATAGACATAGATAAAGACAGACATAGATATAGATATAGACATAGACATAGATAAAGACAGACATAGATATAGACATAGACATAGACATAGATAGACAGACATAGATATAGATATAGACATAGACATAGACGTAGACATAGATATAGATATAGACATAGACATAGACATAGATATAGACATAGACATAGATATAGACATAGACATAGATAAAGACATAGACATAGATATAGACAAACATAGACATAGACATAGAAATAGACATAGATATAAACATAGACATAGATATAGACACATAGATATAGACATAGACATAGATATAGACATAGACGTAGATATAGACATAGATATAGATACAATAGATAGATATAAATATACAGTAGATACAATATATAGATGTAGATATAGATATAGATACAAGATAGATATAGATGTCGATATAGATAGATACAATAGATAGATATAGATATAGATACAATAGATAAATATAGATGTAGATATAGATGTAGATATAGATGTAGATGTAGATGTAGATAGAGATGTAGATGTAGATGTAGATGTAGATAGAGATGTAGATATAGATGTAGATGTAGATGTAGATATAGATGTAGATATAGATAGAGATGTAGATGTAGATGTAGATATAGATAGAGATGTAGATGTAGATGTAGATATAGATGTAGATGTAGATGTAGATAGAGATATAGATGTAGATATAGATGTAGATATAGATGTAGATATAGATATAGATGGAGATATAGATGTAGATATAGATGTAGATGGAGATGGAGATGGAGATGTAGATGTAGATGTAGATATAGATAGAGATGTAGATGTAGATGTAGATGTAGATGTAGATAGAGATGTAGATATAGATGTAGATGTAGATGTAGATATAGATGTAGATATAGATAGAGATGTAGATGTAGATGTAGATATAGATAGAGATGTAGATGTAGATGTAGATGTAGATGTAGATAGAGATATAGATGTAGATGTAGATGTAGATGTAGATGTAGATATAGATATAGATGTAGATGGAGATGGAGATGTAGATGTAGATGTAGATAGAGATATAGATGTAGATGTAGATGTAGATATAGATGTAGATGTAGATGTAGATGTAGATATAGATATAGATATAGATGGAGATGTAGATGTAGATGTAGATATAGATATAGATAAGGTAGATAAACAGTTAACGGTTTCTTTTCCGTTACCAGGGGAACACGACTTGGACGAGGCCGAGGCCACAGAACAGTTCATACCTGTTTCCATGGCGTTCGGCCACCCCGGTTACGTCCCGGCGACGGGCGACAGCGACGTGGCCTTGCTGCAGCTGAGTCGTCCCGTGACCTTGAACCGCCACGCCGTCCCCGTCTGCCTGCCGACCGCAGAGTTCAGCCGGCGGGAGTTGCTGCCGGTCCGCTTCCACACCGTGTCCGGCTGGGGCAAGAGGACCAGCGGGGGCATCGGCGGCGTGTCCGTGGCCCCGGGGTCCCCCGCCCTCCGCAGGATGTCCGTCCCCATCGTCCAGAACTCCCAGTGCTCCCAGCGAGCCCAGTTCAACTTCACCGACAACATGCTGTGTGCCGGCTACCTGGAGGGGCGCCAGGAGAGCTGCCGCGGAGACGACGGGAGCCCGCTGGTCACGCTCTACGGCTCCACGCACTTCCTGACGGGCGTGGTCGGCTGGGGGCGGGGCTGTGCACACCCGGGGTATTATGGGGTGTACGCCAACATGGCCAACTTCGTGGACTGGGTGGAGGGCGTGATGAAAGACCCGCCCACCATGGCGTCCGACATGGACAAGGCTATCGAGATGCTGGAGCAGACGCTGATGTGAGAACCCGCCTTGGCTTCATGAAACAGGAAGTTCAAGTCATTTCATTTCCTGTCTTGAAGGTTGTAACGTAACAAGCTACTATTAAAAACATCTGGATTCATGTGTTCGTCTGTAAAGATGCTGAATAAACAGAACTGACTGACAAGTGATGGATCGTTAGTGATTGATGCTGATGGATGGATATTATATAAATATATATATGTATATATATGCAAATATATATACATATATAAATATATATTATATTTATATATATAAATAAAGGAGTCATTCTGCATGATGAGTTCTTTTACTTTTGGTACTTTGAGTACATGTTCCTGATAGTACTTCTGTATTTTGACTTAAAGGTACAGTGTGTAGGATTTGGTGACATCTAGTGTTGTGGTTGCCGTGGTAACGCCGTTATCCATACCATAATATCACTACTTTAGGAGTTTCAGCTGTTTATGAAAACATAGTTATTAATATTATATTACGCACGGATCCTTTAAGGAACATCTTGACTTGAGGACTTTTACTTGTAACGGAGTATTTATATATATATGTATACATATATATGTATACATATATATACATATATATATATGTATATGTAAATATCTGAAGTATTTTCAGACGGTGGTATTTGTACTTGTACTGCAGTAAAGTATCAGAGTAGTACTTCCAGCGCTGCATGAAGGTAGTCCATGTTTGTGTACTAAAGACGGTAGAAACATGAGGACACTCTGAATTTGCAGTGCATTCTGGGACTTGTAGTAAAGCTAGTCAGTGTTAAGCCCCGCCCAGTGTGATGATGTCATCACCTCCTCCTCTCTCTCCATGCAGGTCAGTGGCCTCTCTACCACGCCTCCTCTCTCTCCAGTCAGACTCCATTACTTCTCTCAGCTCACTGAGCCGACATCACCGACCATGTTCTGGTTGCACCGCCGGGCCCTCGGCCTCCTGCTGATCCACCTGTCCGCCGCCGCCGCCGCCACCGCTGCTCACGTAGGTACGATCACTAAGACTAACACTTGAAGAGGACTGTGGAGTTAAAGAGGGGGGGTGGGGGGGGGCTGTGTGTTGATTGGCGGCTGGCAGGTGACCTTTGACCCCGTCTGGTTTCACGTGTTGATCAACACATTTGTGATATTCTGATGATTGACAGCAACATGAAGCTCTCCTCACATCTCATTGGCTGAACCCGACACACGCCGGGCCGCGATTGGTCCGGCGTGGTTAACGTAACCATCTATCTACGGTAAGTTAACGACGGCTGAACACTTTGTCTTTCAGTGTTCGTGGACGGCGAGGAGGCGAACGCCGTTCTGACCCGATGGAGACGGGCCAACAGCTGGCTGGAGGAGCTCAAACAAGGCAACATGGAGAGGGAGTGCATGGAGGAGCGCTGCAGCTGGGAGGAGGCGCGGGAGATCTTCGAGGACAAAGATAAAACTGTATTCAACCTCCTGAAACTACGAGCGAGTCTTAAAGGAACACGCTGTTGGTTAGCCAGCTAGCGTAGCTCCTGCTAACAACTCTTCAGGAACATTTAGCATCCCAGATAATCCTTTGGGTTTTTAGTCCACTGAATTCAAGTCAAACATTTTGCACCTTAAACTCCAAAAAAAAGATTCCTACGTGGTTCCTACGTGGTTCCTACGTGGTTACTGCGTAGTTGCTACGTGGTTGCTACGTGGTTACTGCGTGGTTCCTACGTGGTTACTGCGTAGTTGCTACGTGGTTGCTACGTGGTTACTGCGTAGTTGCTACGTGGTTACTACGTGGTTGCTACGTGGTTCCTACGTGGTTACTGCGTGGTTGCTACGTGGTTACTGCGTGGTTCCTACGTGGTTACTGCGTGGTTACTACGTGGTTGCTACGTGGTTACTGCGTGGTTGCTACATGGTTCCTACGTGGTTACTGCGTGGTTCCTACGTGGTTACTGCGTGGTTGCTAAGTGGTTGCTACGTGGTTACTACGTGGTTCCTACGTGGTTACTGCGTAGTTGCTACGTGGTTGCTACGTGGTTACTGCGTAGTTGCTACGTGGTTACTACGTGGTTGCTACGTGGTTCCTACGTGGTTACTGCGTGGTTGCTACGTGGTTACTACGTGGTTACTGCGTGGTTCCTACGTGGTTACTGCGTGGTTACTACGTGGTTGCTACGTGGTTACTGCGTGGTTGCTACGTGGTTACTACGTGGTTACTGCGTGGTTGCTACATGGTTCCTACGTGGTTACTGCGTGGTTCCTACGTGGTTACTGCGTGGTTGCTAAGTGGTTGCTACGTGGTTACTACGTGGTTGCTACGTGGTTCCTACGTGGTTACTACGTGGTTGCTACGTGGTTACTGCGTAGTTGCTACGTGGTTACTACGTGGTTGCTACGTGGTTCCTACGTGGTTACTGCGTGGTTGCTACGTGGTTACTACGTGGTTACTGCGTGGTTCCTACGTGGTTACTGCGTGGTTACTACGTGGTTGCTACGTGGTTACTGCGTGGTTGCTACGTGGTTACTACGTGGTTACTGCGTGGTTGCTACATGGTTCCTACGTGGTTACTGCGTGGTTCCTACGTGGTTACTGCGTGGTTGCTAAGTGGTTGCTACGTGGTTACTACGTGGTTGCTACGTGGTTACTACGTGGTTGCTACGTGGTTCCTACGTGGTTACTACGTGGTTGCTACGTGGTTACCGCGTGGTTGCTACGTGGTTCCTATGTGGTTACTGCGTGGTTGCTACGTGGTTCCTACGTGGTTGCTACGTGGTTACTACGTGGTTGCTACGTGGTTCCTACGTGGTTACTACGTGGTTGCTACGTGGTTACTGCGTGGTTGCTACGTGGTTCCTACGTGGTTACTGCGTGGTTGCTACGTGGTTGCTGCGTCCGAGATAATTCTTTGGGTGTTCTGTCGACTGAATTGAAGTCAAACATTTTGCACCTTAAACTAAAAGAAGCAACATGACCAACTTGAGATGTGATTTTAAATTGTTTTGATTTCATTCTGTTTGTTTTTTGCAGAATGAATTCTGGATGAAATACTTCGGTAAGGCATCGGTTCTGTTCTGTTCGGTTCTGTTCTGTTCTGTTCTGTTGGAGATCTTTTAGAAACACTGAACTATAACACAGTAACAAAGTGCTACAAGGTCACCTGGGTATTTGGAGGTGATCTAACCAAACCCCAATCTAACCTGTGTTGGTCCTGCAGATGGCGACGCCTGCCTGTCGAGGCCCTGCGCTCATCAAGGAGTCTGCAAAGACGCCATCGGTACCTACAACTGCTACTGCCAGGCCGGGTACCAGGGCTTCAACTGTGAGATCGGTACGGAACCACCGTCGCTCTGGACGCCGTTCATTTCTTTAAACCAGATCCTCAACCGACGGTCAGTGGGTCCGTCGTAAAGGCCCAGACACACCGACCGGACATCCAAGAACTAGCGGCGATGAAAGCCTACCGTTAGCCTTTGTCTCGGCCAAAAAGTTGCACTCGAAACACCGCAAAGACCACAGCCGACGGTGCGGGACGAACCGAGAAAACTAGACCGACAGATGCTCACCGATGGTTTCCGACGGCCGACCGTCGGACGGTTGTGGGTGTCGGGGCCTGAACAGCCCTCCCCGGTTCTGACAGTGTGTCCTTTGTCTTCGCAGTGATTCCTGAGCTCTGTGAGAATAAGAACGGCGGCTGCGAACACTTCTGCAGCGTGGTCGGAGGAAACATCCAGTGCTCCTGCGCTGGCGGATACTTCCTGGGATCGGATGACAAATCCTGCGAATCCAACGGTGAGAGAGAGACTCTACGTGGTCCTGTTGTATCCGTACAGTTTTATCTTTGGGCCCAGTACCGGTCTCAAGGTTCTGGTGACCCTCTGAGCCTTCCTCCGAGTCTAATCAGCGTTGCTCTACTTCTTCATGTGAACTCTTGCAGAACCCTTCAAATGTGGCGCCGTGATCACCGAAAACGTCCGGACTGTTTTCAGGTATGAGCGTGTGAACGTGACGGAAGGGAACGCCACCGCGTCGAACCCGACGGACCTCAACACCAACGCCACCGCGGAGGACCTCACGGACCTCTACATCAACGGCACCGCGGACACATCCTCGCTCTCTAAGAACATCGACGAAAGTGTGTTACACAGAGTTTTGGAGGAACTGCTTACCTCTGAGATGGCGGGTATGACTCGCATCGTCAACGGAGAGGACTGTCCACCAGGAGAGTGTCCATGGCAGGTAAGGACGCCTTCTGGATGGTGATGTCCCGATATAAGAAAGTATGGAACTATGTCGGCAACAAAACTACTACGTAGTTCCTACATGGTTCCTACCTGGTTGCTACGTGGTTACTACGTAGTTGCTACATGGTTCCTACGTGGTTCCTACGTGGTTGCTACGTGGTTGCTAAGTGGTTGCTACGTGGTTGCTACGTTGTCGCTACATGGTTATTGCGTGGCTGCTACGTGGTTGCTGCGTGGTTGCTACGTGGTTCCTACGTGGTTGCTACGTGGATGCCACGTGGTTGCTACGTGGTTCCTACGTGGTTGCTACGTGGTTGCCACGTGGTTCCTACGTGGTTCCTGCGTGGTTGCTACGTGGTTGCTACGTGGTTCCTACGTGGTTGCCACGTGGTTCCTACGTGGCTGCTACGTGGTTGCTACGTGGTTCCTACGTGGTTCCTGCGTGGTTGCTACGTGGTTGCTACGTGGTTGCTACGTTGTCGCTACATGGTTATTGCGTGGCTGCTACGTGGTTGCTGCGTGGTTGCTACGTGGTTCCTACGTGGTTGCTACGTGGATGCCACGTGGTTGCTACGTGGTTCCTACGTGGTTGCTACGTGGTTGCCACGTGGTTCCTACGTGGTTCCTGCGTGGTTGCTACGTGGTTGCTACGTGGTTCCTACGTGGTTGCCACGTGGTTCCTACGTGGCTGCTATGTGGTTGCTACGTGGTTCCTACGTGGTTCCTGCGTGGTTGCTACGTGGTTGCTACGTGGTTCCTACGTGGTTGCCACGTGGTTCCTACGTGGCTGCTATGTGGTTGCTACGTGGTTCCTACGTGGTTGCCACGTGGTTCCTACGTGGTTGCTACGTGGTTGCCACGTGGTTCCTACGTGGTTCCTGCGTGGTTGCTGCGTCAGATGTTTGTGTGATATTAACGGTTTGGCGTCCCGTCTCGTCTTCGCAGGCGCTCCTCCTGAACGAGGAGGACCGAGGGTTCTGCGGAGGAACCATCCTCACCGAGTACATCATCCTGACCGCCGCCCACTGCATGAACCAATCACGCTACATCTACGTGAAGCTCGGTAGGTCAAACCAACCAATCACCGCCGGCCGAACGGCTCAGGTGTGTTTTAACTGAAGTGCTTCCTGTTCGTTCAGGTGAGTTCGACGTGTTGGTGGAACACGGTAACGAAGCTACTCACCAGGTCCAAACCATCATCACGCACAACAAGTACCGACCGGACACCTACCACAACGACATCGCCCTCATCAAACTGGCCACGCCCATCAAGTTCAGCAGGTACATCCTGCCGGCGTGCATCCCCGAGCAAGACTTCGCTGAGAAGGTGAACCGCGTTACGACCCATGTTAATATGAAGCTACAGCCAGTTAGCTTAGCTTAGCATAAAGACTGGAAACTGATGGAAACTGCTAGCCTGGCTCTGCTCAAAGGTAACAACCTCCACCTCCCAGCTCCTCTAGCAGCTCTCCGATCAACACCTTCGGGTGTCCGGGTCGAGAAGTAGTCCGTCACATAATCCCTGACTCGTAACGCGGCCAGCTGACGTTTTCACACCTGGATGTTTGCTCAGATTGGTGGTTGGTGGAGGTTGTGACCTGTGGATGGAGCCAGGCTAGCAGTTTCCATCTGTTTCCAGTCTTTATGCTAAGCTACGCTAACCAGCTGTTCACATTTACTGTACATGCACTTCCCAGAAGAGAAGCCCGAGGAGCAGTTAACCGTCTCCCGTCCTCCTGCAGGTGTTGATGCGGCAGCAGGACGGCATGGTGAGCGGTTTCGGCCGCCTCGGCGAGGGCCGGCAGCCGTCCACCATCCTGCAGCGCCTCACCATGCCCTACGTGAACCGGCAGACCTGCATCGAGTCCACCCAGATGCGCATCTCTACGCGCATGTTCTGCGCCGGCTACGACACCATCGCCAAGGACTCCTGCCAAGGCGACAGCGGCGGGCCGCACGTCACGCGCTACCACAACACCTACTTCATCACGGGCATCGTGAGCTGGGGCGAAGGCTGCGCACGCAAAGGCAAATACGGCATCTACACGCAGGTGTCCAAGTACATCCGCTGGATCCACGACGGCATCGAGCAGCTCACGGCCAGAGAGACGAGCGGCGGCGGCGGCAGGGCGAAGAGGCACCGCGGCGCCATCAAGAGGATGGTTCTGTAGGACGCCGCTCGCCAGATTTAACTCTTCTTCTATCAGAGAGCTGCGTCTGTTCAGTAGTATTAGAACACGCAGCAGCTGGAGCGGGAAATTAAAAAACAAAACATTCTAATTGTTTTCATGTGTTTTTTATCCGTCGTGTCAGAAATGAGCTTTAAGATGAATATCAATCTGAATAAATCAATAAATCAATAAATACAACACGTCTGAGAAACTTCTCTTTGCTTTTGTACATTTTTTAAAGTGTTCGTGTGAAACTCAAATATTCTTCATTTTACATTTACTTTGTTTTGCTTTTTATTAATTACAGCTATTAATACATTTTATTAGAATTATTAAAGTACTTTTCTTTTTTCCTGTAAATCTATATTTTATATTTTAAATGTGTTTCTTATTTGTATTTTTGAGGCTGAACGTTCATTCTGGTAAATTAGAGCTGAATCAATAAATGAATCAGCAGCTCTTTTGATATTAGACGAGTGGTTTCAGTCGTTGGTTCTCAGCTTCCTGTTTCTGTTTTCTCTCATCAGAAGCTGGATGTGTTTGATGTTCTTTGTGATGTTTGTTCTGGTTCTAAATGATTAATCTGTTGTTGACCTGCAGTAAACAGCTGCTGAAGGTCGGAGCTGCTGCTTGTTCAGAGAGTTCTGAGGACCGGAGTCCAACGGCACAAACACCCCGTTTACCTGCAGCTCAAACACAACCCTTTAACTCTTTACGTGACCCGAGAGGCTCGAACCGACTCCTCTGAAGACATTCAAGAGTTTAAAACATCACATGGGTTTTTATAAATATGAATAACTGCATCACAAGTTGGTCTGTAAACTAACCGACGTCTCTCTGTTATATAACTATAATCCACTATATTTATAATGGAGTCTGGTTGAAGCTGTTCCAGTGAATGGAATATGTCTATAGGTTTATAATGAGTGCACCAGACTCCTAACAATAAATACAACATTTAAGGTGAGCGTGTCCCGGCTGTGACTCATCGCTGTGTACATGTTTACGGACGTGTGTGTGTGTGTGTGTGTAGTCAGTGTGGTCAGTGTCATGGCGGTCAGCATCATGTCGGCGTGGCGAGCGTCTCTTCGGTGTCTCTACCTCCTCGCTTGCTTCCTTCAGGTTCTCATCCAAGGACAAGGTAAGACCTCTGACCTCTGACCTCTGACGGCTTTATACAGTTAGTTATATATATATAGTTTATATGATTATTTAAACTGATCCACCAGACAGGAAACAGTTCAAATACGTTAAACTGGAAACGTCTGTTGGTTCTGCTGGTTCTGTTGGTTCTGCTGGTTCTAATGACTGTTTTTTAGTTACAATAATGATTTAGTATGTTTTAAGTTTGTCATATTTAAGATATTAATTATTAACTACGAGGAAGTACAAAACAAGTGTTACTTATTAAACTAACATTGTGACTCAGTTTGGATGAATTATGATTTATATTATACATATAACTAAATAAATCATACTGGAATGTTATTGAAGTCAATTTTAAATGAATACATAAATAAATAAATATGCCTATTAAAAAAATCCTGAAATAAATAAATGAAGCAATAAATATATAAGTAAATGTAAATATAAATATATAAATTAGTAAATGAATAGAAATAAATACATGTTTTTATTTTTACATTTATTGTTATATTTCATTTATTTCAGGGGACTTTTATTTCCTATTTCTGATAATAATAATAATTAACAACGCCCCATTCATTTGAATATAACAGATGGAAATTAAAAAGATTTATTAAATAAATGTGGAATTATGAAATAAAAGTCCCCTGAAATAAATAAAGATCTTTTTAAAAATAAAATCCTATTTATTTATTTATTTAACAATATTTTCTCATTTAAATATTTATATTTACATTTATTTATTTATTGCCTCGTGTATTTATTTCAGGATTTATTTAAAAGGCATATTTATTTATTTAGTGAATTATATTGATTAATTTTTATATTTATATTAATATTTATTTATATATTTATTGCCTCAGTTTTTTTCTTTCAGGATTTATTTAAAAGGCATATTTATTATTATTATTATACTATATTAACATGTATTTATATATTGAACTCCATTGTCTAATCTGTGCCGTGCTACCAGTGTTCGAGGCTCCCCGGCAGCGGGCGGTGTTCGAGGCTCCCCGGCAGCAGGCGGTGTTCCTGCGGTCCAGACGGGCCAACCGGTTCCTGGTGGAGGAGATCCTTCAGGGGAACCTGGAGCGGGAGTGTTACGAGGAGCGCTGCAGCTACGAGGAGGCCCGGGAGTACTTCGAGGACACCGACAGGACGGTCAGACCCCCCCCACACCACAATCAATCATCAATAACACTACTACACCCATATTCAATCATCAATAATCAATAACACCGATTCACGTTATTAAATCGCTGTTTAACTGGTTTTAACTGGTTTGAACTGGTCTGGTTCTCTTCAGATCACCTTCTGGACCGTTTACCACGGTGAGTTTACACTCTAAACGAATAAACAGATTTATTATAAATCAATAATTCTACTCTATTTCATTTGTATAATTTTATTATCTTTTATTATTATTTTATTAATCACTTATTTTATTGTATTTCATTTGTATAATTTTATCTCATTATTTTATTTATCATTTTTTTATTGTATTTAGTTTGTATAATTGTATTCTCTTATTATTGATTTTATTAGTCACTTATTTTACTGTATTTCATTTTGAGATATTTTTTAAGCCAATTTTTCTTTATTTTCTATTTGATATTATTTCTGAGTGTTTATTGTCTGGCTGAGTCGTTGTTGTTGATGTTGTTGATGTTGATGTGATTGATGTGATTGATGTGATTGATGTTGATGTTGTTGTGATTGATGTGATTGATGTTGATGTGGTTGATGTTGATGTGATTGATGTGGTTGATGTTGTTGACGTGGTTGACGTTGTTGATGTGATTGATGTTGATGTTGTTGTTGATGTGATTGATGTTGTTGATGTGATTAATGTTGTTGATGTTGTTGATGTGATTGATGTGATTGATGTTGTTGATGTTGTTGATGTGATTGATGTTGTTGATGTGATTGATGTTGATGTTGTTGATGTGATTGATGTTGATGTTGTTGATGTGATTGATGTTGATGATGTGATTGATGTTGTTGATGTGGTTGATGTTGTTGATGTGATTGATGTTGATGTTGATGTGATTGATGTTGATGTTGTTGTTGATGTTGATGTGATTGATGATGTTGATGTTGTTGATGTTGTTGATGTTATTGATGTTGTTGATGTGATTGATGTTGTTGATGTTGATGTGGTTGATGATGTTGTTGATGTGATTGATGATGTTGATGTTGTTGTGATTGATGTTGTTGATGTGATTGATGTTGATGTGATTGATGTTGATGTGATTGATGTTGTTGATGTTGATGTGATTGATGATGTTGATGTTATTGTTGATGTTGATGTGATTGATGATGTTGATGTTGATGTTGTTGTTGATGTGATTGATGTTGTTGATGTTGATGTGATTGATGTTGTTGATGTTGTTGATGTTGTTGATGATGTTGATGTGATTGATGTTGTTGATGTTGATGTGATTGATGTGATTGATGTTGATGTTGTTGTGATTGATGTGATTGATGTTGTTGATGTGGTTGATGTTGATGTGATTGATGTGGTTGATGTGGTTGATGTTGTTGATGTGGTTGACGTGATTGATGTTGTTGATGTGATTGATGTTGATGTTGTTGTTGTTGATGTGATTGATGTTGTTGATGTTGTTGATGTGATTGATGTTGTTGATGTGATTAATGTTGTTGATGTTGTTGATGTGATTGATGTTGTTGATGTTGTTGATGTGATTGATGTTGATGTGATTGATGTTGATGTGATTGATGTTGATGTTGTTGATGTGATTGATGTTGATGATGTGATTGATGTTGTTGATGTGGTTGATGTTGTTGATGTGATTGATGTTGATGTGATTGATGTTGATGTTGTTGTTGATGTTGATGTGATTGATGATGTTGATGTTGATGTTGTTGATGTTGATGTTGTTGATGTTGTTGATGTGATTGATGATGTTGATGTTGTTGTGATTGATGTTGTTGATGTGATTGATGTTGTTGATGTGATTGATGTTGATGTGATTGATGTTGTTGATGTTGATGTGATTGATGATGTTGATGTTATTGTTGATGTTGATGTGATTGATGATGTTGATGTTGATGTGATTGATGTTGATGTTGATGTGATTGATGTTGTTGATGTTGTTGATGTTGTTGATGATGTTGATGTGATTGATGTTGTTGATGTGATTGATGTTGATGTGATTGATGTTGATGTGATTGATGTTGATGTGATTGATGTTGTTGATGTGATTGATGTTGATGTGATTGATGTTGATGTGATTGATGTTGTTGATGTGATTGATGTTGTTGATGTGATTGATGTGATTGATGTTGATGTTGTTGATGTGATTGATGTTGTTGATGTGATTGATGTTGATGTGGTTGATGTTGTTGATGTTGTTGATGTGATTGATGTTGATGTTGTTGTTGATGTTGATGTGATTGATGTTGATGTTGTTGATGTGATTGATGATGTTGATGTTGTTAATGTGATTGATGTTGTTGATGTGATTGATGTTGTTGATGTGATTGATGTTGATGTTGTTGATGTGATTGATGTTGATGTTGTTGATGTGAT
This sequence comes from Sebastes fasciatus, assembly GCF_043250625.1. Taxonomy (NCBI): domain Eukaryota; kingdom Metazoa; phylum Chordata; class Actinopteri; order Perciformes; family Sebastidae; genus Sebastes; species Sebastes fasciatus. The sequence continues at coordinate 1,069,265 of NC_133818.1, forward strand.
TGATGTTGATGTTGTTGATGTGATTGATGTTGATGTTGTTGATGTGATTGATGTGATTGATGTTGATGTGATTGATGTGATTGATGTTGTTGATGTGATTGATGTGATTGATGTTGATGTGATTGATGTTGATGTTGTTGATGTGATTGATGTTGTTGATGTTGTTGATGTGATTGATGTTGTTGATGTGGTTGATGTGGTTGATGTGGATGTGATTGATGTTGTTGATGTTGATGTGATTGATGTTGATGTTGTTGATGTGATTGATGATGTTGTTGATGTGATTGATGATGTTGTTGATGTGATTGATGTTGATGTTGTTGTTGATGTGATTGATGTTGTTGATGTGATTGATGATGTTGATGTGATTGATGTTGTTGATGTGATTGATGTTGTTGATGTTGTTGATGTGATTGATGTTGTTGATGTGATTGATGTTGTTGATGTGATTGATGTTGATGTGATTGATGTTGTTGATGTGATTGATGTTGTTGATGTTGATGTTGTTGATGTTGTTGATGTGATTGATGTTGTTGATGTGATTGATGTTGTTGATGTGATTGATGTTGTTGATGTGATTGATGTTGTTGATGTGATTGATGTTGTTGATGTGATTGATGTTGTTGATGTGATTGATGTTGTTGTTGATGTGATTGATGTTGTTGTTGTTGATGTGATTGATGATGTTGATGTTGTTGATGTGATTGATGTTGATGTGATTGATGTGATTGATGTTGTTGATGTTGTTGATGTGATTGATGTTGATGATGATGTGATTGATGTTGTTGATGTTGATGTTGATATTGTTGATGTGATTGATGTTGTTGATGTGATTGATGTTGATGTTGTTGATGTGATTGATGTTGTTGATGTGATTGATGTTGTTGATGTGATTGATGTTGTTGATGTTGATGTGATTGATGTTGTTGATGTTGTTGTTGATGTGATTGATGTTGTTGATGATGTGATTGATGTTGTTGATGTTGATGTGATTGATGTTGTTGTTGTGATTGATGTTGTTGTTGATGTGATTGATGTTGATGTTGTGATTAATGTTGTTGATGTGATTGATGTTGTTGTTGTGATTGATGTTGTTGATGTTGTTGTTGATGTGATTGATGTTGTTGTTGATGTGATTGATGTTGTTGATGTTGTTGATGTGATTGATGTTGTTGATGTGATTGATGTTATTGATCTGTGATCAGACGGCGATCAATGCGCCCCCCCCCCCTGCCTCCACGGAGGGCAGTGTACGGATAAAGTGGGCGGGTTCCACTGCTCCTGCCCCGCCCCCTTCTACGGCGCGGCCTGTGAGCTGGGAGCTCCGTCGCTGCCGCCCTCGCCATCCATCACAGCAGGTGTTGACCACGCCCACAGCGCCGTGACCTTCTTCTTCTTCTTCTTCTTCTTCTTCTTCTCCTTCCTGGTTATTAACCACGCTGACCGTTTGTTCCAGAGTGTCCGACCGACGGTCCGACGGCGTGTTACCAGCTGTGCACGGCGTCCTACCGCTCCTTCAGCTGCTCCTGCATGGAGGGATTCAAACTCCACGCCGACGGGCGGAGCTGCGTCCCCGAAGGTCAGACGCCATCAAACGCTAACGTACCGCCACGTTTACCGAACGGCTAGTGACATAACCACGTCTCTGTGTCCTCAGTGGCGTTCCCCTGCGGACGACTTCCTGACAAGTTCAACACGACGGCGGTGTCGACGTGTCGCGGTGGAAACTGTCCGTGGCAGGTAAGGCGATCGCGGCGAGGCGTGGGCTCGTTAGCGGTCCGGGTGTATTCAGCGTGTTTGTTTTCGTCCTCCAGGTGGCGCTGCTGACCAGCGGGGGGGTGGAGCTGTGTAGCGGCGTGTTGCTGGGGCGCCGCTCCGTCCTCACCGCCGCCCGCTGCCTCCTGACGGACTCGGGCTCTGACCTCCGACCCTCGGACATCGCCGTGGTCGCCGGTACTGAACTTTATTACAACCTTTTATTGTGAAGTTTAAGATCTCCACAATAAAAGCCCAGCGAATGATGATGTTATTTCTCGTCTCGCAGGTATCGGCGGCGAGGAGAGGATCTTCGTCCCCGTCCAGGCGCTCCACGTCCACAATGGATTCCGTCCAGGTCACCACGACAACGACCTCGCCCTTCTGGAGCTGGTCCGCCCCGTGACCTTTGGCCCCGCCCTCGTCCACCTCTGCCTGCCCGACAAGGACTTCAGCGAAAACATCCTGATGCATTCTGGGAGGACGGGCGTCGTCGCCACGAGGGCGGACGGCGTCGCCACGAGGACGGGCGGCGTCACCACGAGGGCGGGCTTCGTCGCCATGAGGCGAGGCGGCGGGCGGACCCACAACCTGGTCTACATGCCGCTGGACGAGTGTCGCCGCCACGTCAACGTCTCGCACCCGCTCAGCAACAAGATGTTCTGCATGAGGAGTCCCAATGGAGCCAGCCGAGTCCAGAGGAGCCCAAACGGACCTTTAGGGAGTCAAAATGGCACACTGGGGAGCCCAAATGGACCTTCAGGGAGTCAAAATGGCACCCAGGGGAGCCCAAATGGACCTTTAGGGAGTCAAGATGGCACACAGGGGAGCCCAAATGGACCTTTAGGGAGTCCAAATGGCACCCAGGGGAGCCCAAATGGACACACAGTGAACCAGAACCCGAACGGGATGCCAAATGGAGCAGAAAGCAACACCAGGTCAAACATTCGGAATCGCAAGCCGCTAGAATCTGGCCGCCGTCCGGCGTCGGAGGTCGACGCCCGGCGATGTGGCGATCTGATGCTGGGGACGCCGGTGGCCACGGTGGAACGAGGGACGGCGTTTGTGACCGGGCTGCTGATGTCATGCGACGACGGCGGCGGTCTGGTGTTCACCAAACTGTCCCGCTACCTGAGCTGGATCAGACCGAGGCTGGAGGCGGCCGAGGACCACATGACCCCACAAGTCAGCCAGTACCCGGAGAACCGCTAAATGACCCGCCAACCGCCGCCGCCAACTTTAAAACTCTTGACCAAACCAAAGTGTTCTTCTGTGTAAACGTTATTGATCAGCTGTTCTATCCATGTTGTTGTTTGTATCTGAAGTGTGCAGATTGAAATGAAAATAAAGACTCCAGTACCCACAATGCACCAGCAGCAGAGCCTCCAGGAACAGGTGATGTCATCAGGTCGGTGTTAATAAAGAGAAGCAGTTCAACACGGCGTACAAACCAGCATCTGTTTTATTCAACACCTTGTTTACAGAACAGTAGAAAAGAGAAGGAGGAGTCTCCGGCAGCCAGAGGGGATTGTGGGTAACGTAGTCTAGGAGACGGTGGAGAGCGGAGGGAACGGGTTCTGTTTACTGACGACCAGCTTCTGGTGCTGATAGGAGATGTAACCTTTGATGTGACCCTGAGAGGAGCACAAACAACAGCTGTTGGTCTACTTCCTGTTGTGCGTGTGTGTGTGTGTGTGTGTGTGCGTGCGTGCGTGCGTGCGTGCGTGCGTGTGTGAGCTCACGTTGTAGATGAGGTTGGTCAGGATACACTGCACCTCGTCCAGGTCCACGTCCTCCACCTGCATCATCTTCAGCGTCACCAGGAAGGCGTCCAGAGGCAGCTGGTGAGTCCTCAGCAGCAGGTACCTGCAGACAGACGAGAGGTCAACAACTACACTACCCACAATGCACCGGGAGCCAGCAGGAGCTCCTGGACTCACACTTTCTTGAAGAGGTTCCTGTAGGTGATGATCTTCAGCTTCTCCAGGATGAGGAAGATCCCACAGCGGATGAAGAAGGTCTCGTGTTTGGACAAGGTCTCGTTGAGCAGCAGCAGGTTCCCCTCACTGAAACACAGGTCAGCTGTGAGGTCAGCTGACAGCACAGTGATGATGTCACTTCCTGTCGTGTCCCGCTTACCTCACGGCTTTGGTGACGTCAGAGAACTGCATCAGGTCGTATTTCCTCAGGAGCTGATGAGTCGGCATGTGACCCTGAAACAACAAGCTGGGGTCAGACCGGGTCAGGACCTGGGTCAGTAACCTGGGTCTGAGTCTGGTTCAGGTCTGAGTCTGGTTCAGGTCTGAGTCTGGTTCAGGACCTGGTTCAGGTCTGAGTCTGGTTCAGGACTGAGTCTGGTTCAGGACTGAGTCTGGTTCAGGACCTGGTTCAGGTCTGAGTCTGGTTCAGGACTGAGTCTGGTTCAGGACTGAGTCTGGTTCAGGACCTGGTTCAGGTCTGAGTCTGGTTCAGGTGTGAGTCTGGTTCAGGTCTTGGTTCAGGTCTTGGTGGTCTCTCACCAGCAGCATCTTGACGGGCAGCAGGTAGATGAGGATCATCCTCTTGTTCTTCTGACTGGATCGATGACAGTGATCGAAGGCAAACGACAGGAACTCCTCCGCTGAGAGACACCGTCATCAATAACCAATAATCAATCATCAATAACCAATAATCAATCATCAATCACCAATCAATAATCAATCATCAATCAATAATCAATAATCAATCAATAATCAATAATCAATCATCAATCACCAATCAATAATCAATCATCAATCAATAATCAATAATCAATCAATAATCAATAATCAATCATCAATCACCAATCATCAATAATCAATAATCAACTACAATGACCTCAGCTTTCTGTTAGGTCACTCTACGGGGCTTTTATTTTGAAAGAAACAGGTCCAGCCCTAGTTTCCTGTTAACATCCAGAGTCGGGCTTTTATCTTGAAAAACAAACCTCATCCTGAACTTCCTGTTAAAATACAGTTACTAGAACACCACGTAGTACTTGTGGTGTACTACAGTAGTAGTACCGTAGTAGTACAACTGTAGTACTACTACTGTACTACTGTCGTACGACAGTAGTACAGTAGTAGTACTACTGTACTACGACAGTAGTAGCAGTACCTGGGTTGTACTACAGTAGCAGTAGTACAGTAGTACAGTAGTAGTACCTGGGTTGTACTACAGTAGTACAGTAGTACTACAGTAGTACAGTAGTAGCAGTACCTGGGTTGTACTACAGTAGTAGTAGTAGTACTACAGTACCTGGGTTGTACTACAGTAGTACAGTAGCAGTAGTACCTGGGTTGTACTACAGTAGTACAGTAGTACTACAGTAGCAGTAGTACAGTAGTACAGTACTACAGTAGTACAGTAGTACTACAGTAGCAGTACCTGGGTTGTACTACAGTAGTACAGTAGCAGTAGTACAGTAGTACAGTACTACAGTAGTACAGTAGCAGTAGTACAGTAGTACAGTACTACAGTAGTACAGTAGCAGTAGTACTACAGTAGCAGTACCTGGGTTGTACTACAGTAGTACAGTAGCAGTAGTACAGTAGTACAGTAGCAGTAGTACAGTAGTACAGTAGCAGTAGTACAGTAGTACAGTAGCAGTAGTACAGTAGTACAGTACTACAGTAGTACAGTAGCAGTAGTACTACAGTAGTACAGTAGCAGTAGTACTACAGTAGTACAGTAGCAGTAGTACTACAGTAGTACAGTACTACAGTACTACAGTAGTACAGTAGTACAGTACTACAGTAGTACAGTAGCAGTAGTACTACAGTAGTACAGTAGCAGTAGTACTACAGTAGTACAGTAGCAGTAGTACTACAGTAGTACAGTACTACAGTACTACAGTAGTACAGTAGCAGTAGTACAGTAGTACAGTAGCAGTAGTACTACAGTAGTACAGTAGCAGTAGTACTACAGTAGTACAGTACTACAGTACTACAGTAGTACAGTAGTACAGTACTACAGTAGTACAGTAGCAGTAGTACCTGGGTTGTACTACAGTAGTACAGTAGCAGTAGTACAGTAGTACAGTAGCAGTAGTACAGTAGTACAGTACTACAGTAGTACAGTAGCAGTAGTACTACAGTAGTACAGTAGCAGTAGTACCTGGGTTGTACTACAGTAGTACAGTAGCAGTAGTACAGTAGTACAGTAGCAGTAGTACAGTAGTACAGTACTACAGTAGTACAGTAGCAGTAGTACAGTAGTACAGTACTACAGTAGTACAGTAGCAGTAGTACTACAGTAGTACAGTAGCAGTAGTACTACAGTAGTACAGTAGCAGTAGTACTACAGTAGTACAGTAGCAGTAGTACTACAGTAGTACAGTAGCAGTAGTACTACAGTAGTACAGTAGCAGTAGTACCTGGGTTGTAGTCGGAGTCGAACATGGCCTTGCGGCCCACGTAGTACTTGTAGGTGACCTGCTGAGCCGGACTGTAGTCGTCCTTCAGGTTGGAGCTGTCGATCGCTCTGATCAGAGGTTTACACAGGTGAAGCTTATTGATCTGATTGATCAGGAGAGAAGACATTAGAGTGTGTAGAGTGTGTAGAGTGTGTATAATAACATGAGTACTAAGAGGAGAGACCTTGAAGTAGATCTTGAAGAGCTGATTACTCAGAAACATCATCCCCCACTTCTTAGAGTCCTCGATGCCCGCTCGACTGATCAATACACACTACGTTAATACACACACATGGTATAGAGATACAGTATATAGTGTGTGTGTGTGTATAGTGTGTATAGTGTGTGTACTGACTTGTCGCTGGCACACACTCTGAAGCAGCTCATCAGCTGTTCTGCTGCCTTCTCCAGCATCTCTCCTGGTTGACCTTTGCCCTTCTTCTGGAGCTGCTGCTCCACGCTGTTGGCGAATATCCGGAGATCCAGCGTGACGGCGAACATCACCGGCAGCGCCCTGACACACACACACACACACACACACACACACACACACACACACACACACACACACACACACACAGTGATGCTGCGTTCAGGGGCGGCGTGTTCACATCAGTGTTACATATATACAGTATATCACAGCTCATCCTGAAGGAAGACCCACGCTAGCAGTTTCCCTCCGCTTCCAGTCATTGTGCTAAGCTAGGCTAACACTCACCAGTTCTCCTCCTTGTGGGACTGGAAGGCCCTCAGGAAGGACGTGAGCGGGTCAAGGATGATCCATCACTGGTTATTGATTATTGATTATTGATTGAAGCTGCATCCTGTGTGTGTGTGTGTGTGTATTAAAGTGTGTATTTGTGTGTGTGTGTTTCCACCATGAAGGATATTGAACGACGAGCGTCTGGAACTTGTAGGCTTCAACGAAGTCGTGATTGGACACTGCGTAGGTGCACCTGTGACACACACACACACGGTCAGTCCCGTTGCTATGGTTACCTCACATCCATCGATGGGTACAGGTTCCAGCCTGCGTGGCGTCCTACCTGAGGTGGGCGGCGACCATCTCGTCGTATGGCGGCTCCAGGAGCTGCTGACACTTCTCCTCTGGACTGGCCAGCTGGGACACACACACACACACACACACACACACACACACACACACACACACACACACACACACACACACACACACACACACACACACACACACACACACACACACACACAGGTGAGGTGAGGCGGTATCCTAGCAACGCTGGCTGCGTCTACCTGAGTGGGCGGAGCCTCACCTGGAGGCGGGGGTTGGCGACGTGCGGGTGTTTGAAGGAGAGCAGCTCGGCGCAGAAGGAGCCCTCGCGGTTCTCGATGGCCTCTAGGACCTGCAGCGGGGACACACACCAACGAAGAAGACTCACTGGTAAACGCTGGAGGACACAACATGATGCTCACAGGTCAGAGGTCAGAGGTTACCTGCTGCAGGTACTGGTTGATGGTGATGTGAGCCATGATGACCGCTGCAGCACCACAACCTGGAAACACACAGAACACAAGTATTACTGCAGCACAGCAAGTATCCGCCTAATCAATACAGCTGATTGATTGATTGATCTTGTAGATAAATATATCGATAGTTTCTCATAAGTCAAACTGAAACATGTTTAATGTGTTTTATTCACTTAAGATTCATTTAAAAGCAGAAAATATTCACATTCAAGAAGCTGGAAACTCAAAAAAATAAAAAAATAACACCAAAATAATTAAAAAAATGTTGCCGATTAATTTTCAGTGAATCGATTAATCGTTGCAGCTGAAACTCTAATCCGTGTTTTACCTTTAACAGTATTTAATGAGGTGTTTTTGTTATTTGACTGAGAAACTGAACAGAGGTCTGGTTAGCTTCAGTTAGCTGCGATGCTAACTGTAGATAGATCCTCTTGAGGTTTAAGAACTCTGTTAAATGTTTGTTTTAACGCTTCAAACTGTAAACTAACATCCGTGTAAATGTAATAACTCAATATTGATGATTAAATACCTTTAGAATGACGTTTTAACGCAGATTAATAAAATAAGTTTCAGCTGTTGATGCTCACGACTCCAAACTACTTCCGGGTCCCTGAGGTCTGCTTCCGGTAGTGTTTCAGAATAAGAGGTGCCATATATCAAAATAAAAGCCCCAAAGAGATTTTGAGATACATGTGCTGACAAATAAACACAAAAACACAGTTTACACACCCAACATGACATCAGCTCCACAGTAAAAGACTTGTATATCATGTGTGTAACATCTTACTCACCATGTGGACGTCCGGCTGGATGAAGACACGAGCTAGATAGTTAGACGGTTATATTTATATATTTGCATTAAAATGTTCCTGACATGTTGGAAATAAAGAGGAAAGGTTCTTCTTGCTGGAAAAATAAAATCAGACCAACAAAGTGTCCTTTAAACCTTTATTGACCCAGAACAGAAGGACAGTCTGTGTTCACGCAGCGGAGCAACAACACACAGATTCACACATTCAACTGGACAGGTTAAATAAAGTCCTATTATTGATTTGTTAATTATTCAGTTTGAAGTAGAGAACAAACATGCAGCTGAAATAACCAAGAAACCTGGACAGGAATATCTATTACATATGAATGAAATATGAATGTGTTGAGTTGAACCACAGCTGATGGACTGTACAGATAGATTTATATTTACATAAAGACAGAATAATGAATCAACAGCAGGAGGAGCCACAACACCAACAACATCACTATACAGTCTGTCTTCACCAGGTATCATCACCTGATCATCAGCGCTCAGTATTAACCGCTGATATCTCATTATTTACAAACAATTAATAATCAAACTACGGCCACAACCTGACAAAATAATAAATACATACATAAATATGTCATTAAATGTACCAAAAATAATATTACAAATAAATGTAGTTATTAATTAATCAATAAAATGTGTCATATATTGATATTTCTGTTTTAAATTGCTTCTTTATTTATTTATCTTTTTATTAATTCCCTTATTTATTTACTCTTCTGTTTAATTTTCCCTTTTATTTATTTATTTATAAATGTATTTATTATTTATTAATTTGTTTTTGCAATCATTATTTATGTATTATTTGTTATTTATTTACCCTATGATGACCCACGTTGAGTGACGGCCTCCTCATTTATATAATGAGGCAGAAATACATAAAGAAATGAATACAGAAACTAATACGTTTGGGGGAATAAATAAGGGATGAAATGCAAACGGAAAATTATGCAGAAATGATTAAACAATTAAATAGATACATTTAACAATAAATATAAAATGAATACAAAAATAAATACTAAATTAAATTAATAAATAAAATGCTAAAATAAATAAATTAATTAATTAATTAATTACAAAAATAAGTACATAAATAAATAAAAGAGGAAATTAAACTGAAGAGTAAATAAATAAGTAGTAGTATAAATATTTTTTTTATTTATGTATTTTTACACTTATATTTTATCTATTCATTTATTTTTGCATTTATTCATTTATTTATTTACTTTTATTTATTCACTTATCTTTTATTTATTTATTTATTATTGGACTTATTTGTTTATTTAGTTTATATTTATAATTAAATGTATGTATTTATTGTTGTATTTATGCATTATTTTTCTGCATGTTTTTCTCTTTGCATTTCACCCCTGATTTATTTCCTCAAACTTATATATGTCTGTATTCTTTTCTTTTCACATTTCTTTATACATTTCTGCCTCATTGTGTAAATAAAGAATTCAATTAAAACAGAATTATCAATTTATGTCACATTTGATCAATTAATTATTGGCTACATTGATTTGTAATATTATTTTTGCTACATTTAATGACATATTTATTTATTTAGTTTATTTTTGTGTATGTGTAAATAGTCAGTACTTATAGTAAATACCAGTAGTAGCAGTAGTAGTAGTAGTATCAGTAGTATCAGTAGTACCAGTAGCAGTACTCAGTAGACTACAGTGTTCACCAGTAGTTCCAGTCGTCCAATCACATCCCTCCTCAGAAAGAGTGGGTGGGGCCAGGTGGCCACCCGGCGACGCCCATTCGACTGTGATTGGGCGGCTGCATGAGGCCCTCGCTGCTGATTGGTCCGTGGAGAGCGGTGCAGGGGGAGTGGGAGGGGCTTAACTCGCTGCATCCAACGGTCCACAGACACGGATACTGACTGGAAACACATTCATATATTCATATATATATATATATATAAATATATAAATATAAATATATATATATATATACATAAATATATATAAATAAATACATATATATAAATATTTATATACATAATAAAAAAATATAAATATATATATCAATATATATATATGCATAAATATATATATATTAATAAATAAATAAATATATGTATATATTTTGTATATATAATATGTTTATTGATGAATTAAGCCTCACCTGGAGCTGTGAGGAAGAGGAGGAGGCTGTGATGAAGGAGCGCTGCTGGTCAGAGGGAGGGAGGAGGAGGACGAGGAGAGGGAGGAAGAGGAGGAGGAGGAAGGACGAGGAGAAGAGCTGCTCCATCCGTCTGACAACACCTGGACTCCTTCAGACAGACACACTGACACAACACACACATTATATAGAACTATATATATATACATATATTATATCATATTTAAATGACAGTATATGAAAAGTGTATCAGATATATTGAAGTTAATAATATTATAATAATACCTGAGGAGTGTGAGCGGTGCTGCAGGTAGGCGGGGGGGTAAGGGGTGTGTCGGCCCGGGTAACCGTGGTGCTTGTAACCATGGTGATGATGTGATGTCACACCATAAGGAAAAGCTCCGCCTCCTCCGGCTGAGCACAGAGACCAGCCTGACACGCACACGCACACGCACACACACACACACACACACACACTTTAATATATTAATATATTAATTAATACATGAATATAACATTATATATTATATATAGAGTTTATATTATTATATAATAAATACATTAAGCAACATTTCTATATTTGACGTGGCTCAACAGAACGATGTTTCTGTGTGTTTCTATTTAAATGAATGAATAATGTGTGAGAGGAATAAAAGACTCACAGGGTTGAATCCCGACTCGACTCTCCGAGGACTCCGGTAAGCCCCGCCCCCCCGGGTTCCTGAGGGGGACAAATCAAACGCCATCATGTCTCTGTCACATGACACCATCAGTCTGATCAACTCAGATTTTTCTGCTACTTTACCAATATTTTCGGGACAATTTACTAATATTTTGGGATATTTTACTATTATTTTTTAGTTATTTTACTAATATCTAAATGTTATATATATATATATATATATAGATAGTATTATATGCAGTAACGTTTATAGTTTCTGCAGTTTTAACGGAGTTTGGTGAACAGATATTAATCTCAGTAACATTCACTATGTGGATTCTTCCGCCGCTGAAAATAGTCCCGCCGGCTCTCACCTCTCTTTGGCGTCCAGGAAGGCTTTAGCAAACGGGTTGTACTTGATCTTCAGAGCCGTGATCTGCACACAGAAACACGCCAAGAACACGCCAAGAACACGCTTCATTGATTAGGATATAAGCCTCAATTCACTGATAGAACACAACCTGATTATTACTTTGATGATTTAGACCTTTAAGGCCTCCTTAGTGCTGGTTTTAACTATAATATAATGACATATATATACTGTATATGTTGCTTTGAATGGCAGTTACTAATAAATAAATAAATAAATAAAAGCATAATAAAAGAGGACATCTATTATCCAGTAACACATGACTACATTTAAATGATATCTGATTTAACTGACCAAATAATTCAAACAAAGTGCGGCAAGAAGAAGCAGTACTTTGTTTCTACATGTATACGTGTATACGTGTATACGTGTGTGTACTAGTACCTCTTCGTTCTGGTAGGCGGTGACGGCGATGAACTGCGTCTCTTTGAAGGAAACGTTGGAGACGAGACGATGACGAGAACCGACGCACACGATGTGAAGCTGAGGCTCGTACTTATGGAGCGAGTTCAACATGATCTGACACACAGAGACACATATTCATATTCATATTCATACTACTGTGTACTTTGTATCACTTTTTGTATTTTCTATTTTACTAATATTTTTCTTCTATTTCATTAATCTATTTCTGCCATTTTACCAATACTTTTTGGGATACTTAACTAATGTCTTCGGGATATTTTTCTTATATTTTTGCTCTTTACTAATATTTTTTAAAATATTTAAATAATATTTTTTATTTTTTAGATATTTCCTAATATGTTCTTTCGATATTTTACTTTACTTTACTTACATGTTTCTGCTAGTTAACAAATAGTTTTCTAATATTTTTCTGCTATTTTACTAATATTTTTTGAGGAATATTTTACTAATATTTTTAGGTATATCTATTAATATTTTTGAGATACTATACTAATATTCTTCTGGTATTTTACTAATATTCGTCAGATATTTACCATTATTTTTCTGCTGTTTTACTAATATTTGTTTTTGATATTTTACTAATATCTTGAGATATTTTACTAATATTTTTTATAAATGTTATTTGTTCATCACTTTAATGTGTCAGCTGGTAAAGGTGGAGCTCTTTTTAATGACTTCATATCCTGCTGCTGGTTTAATAACTATAATAAAACCATGTGTTAGTTGATAGTAGAAGTACAAGTACCTGTAATAGTACTTTAGGTAGTAGTACTTGAGCTCAGCAGCTGAGTAAAGTGAGTAAAGTGAGTAAAGTGAGTAAAGTGAGTAAAGTGAATAAAGTGAGTAAAGTGAATAAAGTGAGTAAAGTGAGTAAAGTGAGTAAAGTGAATAAAGTGAATAAAGTGAGTAAAGTGAGTAAAGTGAATAAAGTGAGTAAAGTGAATAAAGTGAGTAAAGTGAGTAAAGTGAGTAAAGTGAATAAAGTGAATAAAGTGAGTAAAGTGAGTAAAGTGAATAAAGTGAGTAAAGTGAATAAAGTGAGTAAAGTGAATAAAGTGAGTAAAGTGAGTAAAGTGAATAAAGTGAGTAAAGTGAGTAAAGTGAGTAAAGTGAGTAAAGTGAATAAAGTGAGTAAAGTGAATAAAGTGAGTAAAGTGAATAAAGTGAGTAAAGTGAGTAAAGTGAATAAAGTGAGTAAAGTGAATAAAGTGAGTAAAGTGAATAAAGTGAGTAAAGTGAGTAAAGTGAGTAAAGTGAGTAAAGTGAATAAAGTGAGTAAAGTGAGTAAAGTGAATAAAGTGAGTAAAGTGAGTAAAGTGAGTAAAGTGAATAAAGTGAGTAAAGTGAATAAAGTGAGTAAAGTGAGTAAAGTGAGTAAAGTGAGTAAAGTGAATAAAGTGAGTAAAGTGAGTAAAGTGAGTAAAGTGAATAAAGTGAGTAAAGTGAATAAAGTGAGTAAAGTGAATAAAGTGAGTAAAGTGAGTAAAGTGAATAAAGTGAATAAAGTGAGTAAAGTGAGTAAAGTGAGTAAAGTGAATAAAGTGAGTAAAGTGAATAAAGTGAGTAAAGTGAGTAAAGTGAATAAAGTGAATAAAGTGAGTAAAGTGAATAAAGTGAGTAAAGTGAATAAAGTGAGTAAAGTGAATAAAGTGAATAAAGTGAGTAAAGTGAGTAAAGTGAATAAAGTGAGTAAAGTGAGTAAAGTGAATAAAGTGAGTAAAGTGAATAAAGTGAATAAAGTGAGTAAAGTGAATAAAGTGAGTAAAGTGAGTAAAGTGAATAAAGTGAGTAAAGTGAGTAAAGTGAATAAAGTGAATAAAGCGAGTAAAGCGAGTAAAGTGAGTAAAGTGAATAAAGTGAGTAAAGTGAGTAAAGTGAGTAAAGTGAATAAAGTGAGTAAAGTGAGTAAAGTGAATAAAGTGAGTAAAGTGAGTAAAGTGAATAAAGTGAATAAAGTGAGTAAAGTGAGTAAAGTGAATAAAGTGAGTAAAGTGAGTAAAGTGAGTAAAGTGAATAAAGTCAGTAAAGTGAGTAAAGTGAATAAAGTGAGTAAAGTGAATAAAGTGAATAAAGTGAGTAAAGTGAGTAAAGTGAATAAAGTGAATAAAGTGAGTAAAGTGAGTAAAGTGAGTAAAGTGAATAAAGTGAGTAAAGTGAATAAAGTGAGTAAAGTGAATAAAGTGAGTAAAGTGAATAAAGTGAGTAAAGTGAATAAAGTGAATAAAGTGAGTAAAGTGAATAAAGTGAGTAAAGTGAGTAAAGTGAATAAAGTGAGTAAAGTGAGTAAAGTGAGTAAAGTGAGTAAAGTGAGTAAAGTGAATAAAGTGAGTAAAGTGAGTAAAGTGAGTAAAGTGAGTAAAGTGAATAAAGTGAGTAAAGTGAGTAAAGTGAGTAAAGTGAGTAAAGCGAGTAAAGTGAATAAAGTGAATAAAGTGAGTAAAGCGAGTAAAGTGAATAAAGTGAATAAAGTGAGTAAAGCGAGTAAAGTGAATAAAGTGAGTAAAGTGAGTAAAGCGAGTAAAGCGAGTAAAGTGAATAAAGTGAGTAAAGAGAATAAAGAGAATAAAGTGAGTAAAGTGAGTAAAGTGAGTAAAGTGAGTAAAGTGAATAAAGTGAGTAAAGTGAGTAAAGTGAATAAAGTGAGTAAAGTGAATAAAGTGAGTAAAGTGAATAAAGTGAGTAAAGTGAATAAAGTGAATAAAGTGAGTAAAGTGAATAAAGTGAGTAAAGTGAGTAAAGTGAGTAAAGTGAATAAAGTGAGTAAAGTGAGTAAAGTGAGTAAAGTGAGTAAAGCGAGTAAAGTGAATAAAGTGAATAAAGTGAGTAAAGCGAGTAAAGTGAATAAAGTGAATAAAGTGAGTAAAGCGAGTAAAGTGAATAAAGTGAGTAAAGTGAGTAAAGCGAGTAAAGCGAGTAAAGTGAATAAAGTGAGTAAAGAGAATAAAGAGAATAAAGTGAGTAAAGTGAGTAAAGCGAGTAAAGTGAATAAAGTGAATAAAGTGAGTAAAGCGAGTAAAGTGAATAAAGTGAGTAAAGTGAGTAAAGTGAGTAAAGTGAGTAAAGTGAATAAAGTGAGTAAAGTGAGTAAAGTGAATAAAGTGAGTAAAGTGAATAAAGTGAGTAAAGTGAGTAAAGTGAGTAAAGTGAATAAAGTGAGTAAAGTGAGTAAAGTGAGTAAAGTGAGTAAAGTGAGTAAAGCGAGTAAAGTGAATAAAGTGAATAAAGTGAGTAAAGCGAGTAAAGTGAATAAAGTGAATAAAGTGAGTAAAGCGAGTAAAGTGAATAAAGTGAGTAAAGTGAGTAAAGCGAGTAAAGTGAGTAAAGCGAGTAAAGTGAATAAAGTGAATAAAGTGAGTAAAGCGAGTAAAGTGAATAAAGTGAATAAAGTGAGTAAAGCGAGTAAAGTGAATAAAGTGAGTAAAGTGAGTAAAGTGAGTAAAGTGAATAAAGTGAATAAAGTGAGTAAAGCGAGTAAAGTGAATAAAGTGAGTAAAGTGAGTAAAGCGAGTAAAGCGAGTAAAGTGAATAAAGTGAATAAAGTGAGTAAAGCGAGTAAAGTGAATAAAGTGAGTAAAGTGAGTAAAGCGAGTAAAGCGAGTAAAGTGAATAAAGTGAGTAAAGAGAGTAAAGCGAGTAAAGTGAGTAAAGTGAGTAAAGTGAGTAAAGCGAGTAAAGCGAGTAAAGTGAATAAAGTGAATAAAGTGAGTAAAGAGAGTAAAGCGAGTAAAGTGAGTAAAGCGAGTAAAGTGAATAAAGTGAATAAAGTGAATAAAGTGAGTAAAGTTTCGTGAAGCTGAAGTTTGAATGAATGAAAAGAGGAGTGAGGTCCAGGTGGAGCTGATGGAGCGCTGCCAGATGATGATGAAGAGGAGCCAGATGATGAAGAGGAGCCATCTTCTGTTGGCCCAAACACGCGTTTATCCATCTACCCCCCCGACCCCCCACTAACGAGGTCCAATTAACCAATCACAGCTCTCTCAGGGCCAGAACACAAAAACAAACTGTTTTCTATTCAGATTGAGAGGCTGGCTGACCCCCCCGCCCCCCCGCCCTGTCACCGCGTGTGTGTGTGTGTGTGTGTGTATAGTTTACCTCTCTCTCTCTCTCGCCCATCTGAAGCATGATGGGTAAATTAATTTCCCGGTAAAAAACATAATTACCATAATGTACAAATAAGCTGAGCAATTATTTCATTATGGAGCTCTCTGTTCCCGCTCTGCATACCGCCGGGGGGGGGGGAGAGTGTTACTGTGTGTGTGTGTGTGTGTGTGTGTGTGTGTGTGTGTGTGTGTGTGTGTGTGTGTGGACGGGATAATGGGGTAAATATAAACAACGTTATTGCCAGTTTTTCTAGTGTGTGTGTGTGTGTGTGTGTGTGTGTGTGTGTGCGTGCGTGTGTGTGTGTGTGTGAAGGCCTCTCGACAGGAAGTGCATTAAACCGCCGGCGGCCAATTAAGAGCTGTTTATGTGGTTCCCGTGGTTACGAGGGGGCGAGCAGGTGAAGTAGAGAGAAGAGAGCGACTGAAGTGGTTAATTAGAGCAGGTAGTCTCTCGCCCACCGGAGGACACACAGAGAGAGAGAGAGAGAGAAGGAGAAGAAGAAGAAGAAGAAGAAGAAAGAGGAAGTGCTCTTGATATGGAGAACGTGATAATACACTGAAGAAGAATTAAAGAAGTAGAAGAAGAATTAAAGAATTAAAAAAGGTGAAGAAGAAGTAAAGGAGAAGAAGAACTAAAGAAGAATTAAAGAACTCAAGAAGAACTAAAGAACAAGACAAATTAAAAATGAAAGAAGAAGAAGTAAAGAAGAAAAATTAAAGAAGTAAAGAAAAAGAAGAATTAAAGAAGAAGAAGAACGAGAGAAGAAGAACGAGAGAAGAAGAAGAGAAGAAGAAGAAGAGAGAGAAGAACGAGAGAAGAATTAAAGAAGAAGTAAAAGAAGAGAGAGAATGGGAGTGGGAGGGTGAAAGAAGGATTCTAAATAAAGAGAAAGAAGGGATGAACCGGTAGAGACGTCCTGTTCTCACCTGTCCTCCTCCGTTGACCTTGTTGGTGAGTTTGACCTTGTTGAAGGTCACCGCCGCCTTCATCCAGTGAGCTCCGAAGTTGGGCGAGTCGGGGTGGATGTAGATGCCGCCGTGGCCCCGCCCCTCGCCGCGGCCCTCCGCCCGGCCCGCCGCCACCCACTCCCCGTTCACGAACTTCCACCGGCAGCCGTCGGCCGGCACGAAGTCCAGCAGGAAGGAGTACATGGAGCTGGGGTCCAGACCGGACACGCTGACCTTCAGCACCGGGAACATCCGGCTGCAGAACACACAGAGAACCAGAGGGTCACGGAGAACCAGAGAACCTGAGGGTCACCTCTAACAGGAGAACCAGAGGGTCAGCTCTACCGGAGAACCAGAGGGTCACGGAGAACCAGAGGGTCACTTCTAACCAGAGAACCAGAGGGTCACCTCTAACGGAGAACAATGAGGGTCACCTCTAACAGAGAACCAGAGGGTCACGGAGAACCAGAGAACCAGAGGGTCACTTCTAACCAGAGAACCAGAGGGTCAGCTCTACCGGAGAACCAGAGGGTCACGGAGAACCAGAGGGTCACTTCTAACCAGAGAACCAGAGGGTCACCTCTAACGGAGAACAATGAGGGTCACCTCTAACAGAGAACCAGAGGGTCACGGAGAACCAGAGAACTAGAGGGTCACTTCTAACCAGAGAACCAGAGGGTCACCTCTACCGGAGAACCAGAGAACCAGAGGGTCACTTCTAACCAGAGAACATGAGGGTCAGCTCTACCGGAGAACCAGAGGGTCACGGAGAACCAGAGAACCAGAGGGTCACTTCTAACCAGAGAACCAGAGGGTCACCTCTAACAGAGAACCAGAGGGTCACCTCTAACGGAGAACCAGAGGGTCAGCTCTACCGGAGAACCAGAGGGTCACGGAGAACCAGAGAACCAGAGGGTTACTTCTAACCAGAGAACCAGAGGGTCACCTCTAACCAGAGAACCTGAGGGTCACCTCTAACCAGAGAACCAGAGGGTCACCTCTAACCAGAGAACCTGAGGGTCACCTCTAACCGGAGAACCTGAGGGTCACTTCTAACCAGAGAACCAGAGGGTCACCTCTAACCGGAGAACCTGAGGGTCGCCTCTAACCAGAGAACCAGAGGGTCACCTCTAACCAGAGAACCTGAGGGTCACCTCTAACCGGAGAACCTGAGGGTCACCTCTAACCGGAGAACCTGAGGGGCACCTCTAACGGAGAACCTGAGGGTCACCCCTAACCGGAGAACATGAGGGTCACCTCTAATGGAGAACCTGAGGGTCACCTCTAACCAGAGAACCAGAGGGTCACCTCTAACCAGAGAACCAGAGGGTCACCTCTAACCAGAGAACCAGAGGGTCACCTCTAACCAGAGAACCAGAGGGTCACCTCTAACCAGAGAACCTGAGGGTCACCTCTAACCGGAGAACCTGAGGGTCACCTCTAACCGGAGAACCTGAGGGGCACCTCTAACGGAGAACCTGAGGGTCACCCCTAACCGGAGAACATGAGGGTCACCTCTAACGGAGAACATGAGGGTCACCTCTAACCGGAGAACCTGAGGGTCACCTCTAACAGAGAACCAGAGGGTCACCTCTAACCGGAGAACCTGAGGGTCACCTCTAACAGAGAACCAGAGGGTCACCTCTAACAGAGAACCAGAGGGTCACCTCTAACCGGAGAACCTGAGGGTCACCTCTAACCGGAGAACCAGAGGGTCACCTCTAACCAGAGAACCTGAGGGGCACCTCTAAGCGGAGAACCAGAGGGTCACCTCTAACGGAGAACCAGAGGGTCACCTCTAAGCGGAGAACCAGAGGGTCACCTCTAACCAGAGAACCTGAGGGTCACCTCTAACCGGAGAACCAGAGGGTCACCTCTAACCAGAGAACCTGAGGGGCACCTCTAAGCGGAGAACCAGAGGGTCACCTCTAACGGAGAACCAGAGGGTCACCTCTAAGCGGAGAACCAGAGGGTCACCTCTAACCAGAGAACCACAGGGTCGCCTCTAACCAGAGAACCTGAGGGTCGCCTCTAACCAGAGAACCTGAGGGTCACCTCTAACCAGAGGCGATGTACTTGGTACCAGAACATCCTAGGTGGTGTACTTGGAACCAGAACACCCTAGGTGGTGTACTTGGAACCAGAACACCCTAGGTGGTGTACTTGGTACCAGAACACCCTAGGTGGTGTACTTGGAACCAGAACACCCTAGGTGGAGTACTTGGAACCAGAACACCCTAGGTGGTGTACTTGGTACCAGAACACCCTAGGTGGTGTACTTGGAACCAGAACACCCTAGGTGGAGTACTTGGAACCAGAACACCCTAGGTGGTGTACTTGGAACCAGAACACCCTAGGTGGTGTACTTGGAACCAGAACACCCTAGGTGGTGTACTTGGTACCAGAACACCCTAGGTGGTGTACTTGGAACCAGAACACCCTAGGTGGTGTACTTGGTACCGGAACACCCTAGGTGGTGTACTTGGTACCGGAACACCCTCGGCGGTGTTCTTGGAACCAGAACACCCTAGGTGGTGTACTTGGAACCAGAACACCCTAGGTGGTGTACTTGGTACCAGAACACCCTAGGTGGTGTACTTGGAACCAGAACACCCTAGGTGGAGTACTTGGAACCAGAACACCCTAGGTGGTGTACTTGGTACCAGAACACCCTAGGTGGTGTACTTGGAACCAGAACACCCTAGGTGGAGTACTTGGAACCAGAACACCCTAGGTGGTGTACTTGGAACCAGAACACCCTAGGTGGTGTACTTGGAACCAGAACACCCTAGGTGGTGTACTTGGAACCAGAACATCCTAGGCGGTGTACTTGGTACCAGAACACCCTAGGTGGTGTACTTGGTACCGGAACACCCTCGGCGGTGTTCTTGGAACCAGAACATCCTAGACGGTGTACTTGGAACCAGAACATCCTAGGCGGTGTACTTGGAACCAGAACATCCTAGGCGGTGTACTTGGTACCAGAACACCCTCGGCGGTGTTCTTGGAACCAGAACATCCTAGGCGGTGTACTTGGAACCAGAACACCCGAGGCGGTGTACTGGTGCCAAGTACACCCGAGGCCAACGATCGATGATGGACTTTGTGGTCGTATCGGATGGTGGGGGAGGCTGCTGGACAGACCTGGCAACCCATCCGACCCGTCTCGTTCACCACGATACCGAGCCTCTTCATGTTGCTCTCAAAGTTCACCAGATTTCCGCATTTAACTTTAACTAACTTTGAGTAGAATAAATAAGGATTCACCAAACAACATTTAGAGCCTCATGAAGGAGCGCAGGAAATAAAACTGAATGGTCAAATAATTAAATTAGATGTATGTATTGAATACGATGAAAGTTTGGTTGTTATGGTAACTAAAACATCTGGAACTCCGACTTTAGCTCTCTGAATATTAAATCCGGTAAATCAGGACTCGGTGTGTCTCTGTGGAGCTGACTCCACACCAGTCATCCTAGTAATCGGGGTTATTCATTAGTCTCCATAGCGGCCGTTAACGGCGCTGCTGTGTGTGTGTGTGTGTGTGTGTGTGTGTGTGTGTGTGTGTGTGTGTGTGTGTGTGTGTTTTTGGCGAGCCGAGGCGTGTTGACCGGTCGCGCCCGGCGGTGGGAAAACACTCCATTCACACCTGCAGAACGCCACTTCAGCTGCTGTCACTGATGGAGAGCTGCCTGGTTGGAGGTGAACCAGAGAGTACACGTTTATCTATTAAAGCACTTCAATCAAGTACTTAGAGTACTTTACCGGAGTACTTTACCGGAGTACTTTACCGGAGTACTTTACCGGAGTACTTTACCGGAGTACTTCCATTTCCTGCTGCTGTCTAAAGTAATATAAGACATTTTCTGTTGTCTTATAAACGTTTTGTGAATAAAACGTTTCCCACAATGCAGCTGGATTGACAGGTGACCCCGGTGACCCGGCAGCCCCCGGCGGTGGTCTTACCGTCCGTTCTTGGTGACGATCATCTCGTTGGTGATGTGCTGGAACTTGGTCCAGAGCTCGGCGTCCTCCAGCGCCACCCTCAGCTCTCTCTCCGTCGGGTCGCCCTTCTCCCGGCCCGCCTGCAGCTCGCTCTCCACCGCGCTCAGCAGCCGCGACATGCAGCGCTCGGCCGAGCCGGGGCTGCACGCCGTCCCGCCGCTACCGACGCTGGAGGTCCGGTCTGCTGAGGACACAGAACCAGACTCCCCGTCCTCCTGTAAACCCTCCACCTTCATCTGAAGACACAAAGACTCCGTTACCGGGCCTGAAGAACTAGAATATCCACAATCAATTAATCAATACATAAATATGTCATTAAATGTAGAAACAATATTACAAATAAATAAATGATTCAATAAATTAATAAATACATGTCATTAAAAGTAGCAAAAATAATATTATAAATAAACAAAGCCATTAATTAATTGATAAAATGTGACATAAATTAATATTTCTGTTTTAATTTGCTTCTTTTTTCTTTATATTTGTATTAATTCCCTTATGTATTTCCTCTTCTGTTTAATTTTCCCTTTTGTTTATTTATGTATTTATTTGTATTACTTTTAAATGTATTTATTTATTTTTGCACATATTTTGTATTTATTCATAAATGTATGTATTCATTTGAATATTTATTTGTATTCATTTTTAAATGTATTTATTTATTTTTGCATTTATTCTTTATTTATTTGAGCATTTGTTTTACATTCATTTTTTGTTTATTTTGTATTTATTTTTTAAATGCAAGTTTTTATTTACGTATTTATTTCTGCATGATTTCCCCTCTGCATTTCATCCCTTATTTATTTTCCAAACTGATTGATTTCTGTATTCTTTTCTTTATATATATATAAATATAAATATATATATATATATTAATATTTATATATTGTTCAGGTTTTCTTTCTTTAATATAGATGAATAATAATTTATATTAAAACACGTGACTGAATGTTTAAAGACTCTTTTATTACCTTCTATATAACCTGATGATGTAGTTAGTTTATATATTTAAAAACACATTATTATTAGTTATTATCAGCAGTAATTATTATTTTTTATAAACATGTTGGGATATTTATTCTGTTGTTTCCACAAACTAAATGGATATTTTCATCATGTTTTAAAGCCGGTGTGACAATGTTAATTTAAGGTCTAAAACAATAATAATAATGATATTAATATTATTATTATTATTATATCTGCATCATGTGAACTTATTCATCTCATGGATTTTACTGCAGCTTCATATTTCACTCAGAAACATACTTCATTTTTTTATTTCATTACTTTTTATTCCACTAAGTTTTAAAATGGTTGAAGCAATATTAATATTAAATTATAAAACTAAATATATAAACATATGTAATAATATAGAATATAATAACGAGGACCAACGGGGACTTAATGACGCGTGTTGCTTGAGGACGTTTTAGCCGCGTCTTTAAACATCTAAATCTAAAAATGATTCTATTTGTATATTCTTTATTCTTATATTCTTAAATGAAACCCGTTTTATTCTATTATTAAATATAGATATGTTTATGTGTGTGATGCATTAATAGATGTGATAGTGTTGAATTCATGTTTATTCTAATGAGATAATGACTTAATGATGATGTCCTGGACGAGACGCAGGATTTTATTTCAGACGAAACGACAGGAAGAGAAATAAATAAATATATATTTATTAAAAACTACAATAAATATTTATCATATATGCGTGAATATAAATTGAATTAAATGTAATCATCACCTGCAGTTTGACCATAACATTCCTATAAATAATAAATTAATAATTAAAACTGTTTTAATGAATAGTAATAATAATAATAATAATAATGATAATAATAATAATGATAATAATAATAATAATGATAATAATAATAATGATAATAATAATAATAATGATAATGATGATGATAATGATAATGATAATAATAATAATAATGATAATAATAATAATGATAATGATAATAATAATAATGATAATGATAATAATAATAATAATAATAATGATAATGATAATAATAATAATAATGATAATAATAATAATAATAATAATGATAATAATAATAATAATGATAATGATAATAATAATAATAATGATAATAATAATAATAATAATGATAATGATAATAATGATAATGATAATGATAATAATAATGATAATAATATTGATAATGATGATAATAATAATAATAATGATAATGATAATAATAATGATAATAATAATAATAATAATAATAATGATAATAATAATAATAATAATGATAATAATAATAATGATAATAATAATAATAATAATAATGATAATGATAATAATAATGATAATAATAATAATAATAATAATAATAATAATGATAATAATAATAATAATGATAATAATAATAATAATAATAATGATAATAATAATAATGATAATAATAATAATAATAATAATAATAACAATAATAATAAACTTACCTGAGACACTGGAGACTTTGCTGAGGAGCTGAAATAATCCAAAAACTAAACTTGACAGAATAGAGAGTTAAGATTAAAACAGTTATTATTAATAATAATAATAATAATGATAATGATAATGATAATGATAATAATAGTAATAATAATAGTAATAAAGGGTAGTAGATGATGTGATGTGAAGCAGCTCAGCTTCAGACTGAATCAATGAGAGGAGACCAGTCTGACTGGATCTCTCTCTCTCTCTCTCTCTGTAACCCTCCGAACCTCGCTCTACCACCCGACTCCATCCCACCGACGCCTCACACATAGTTATATACATTTATATTAATATATATAAATCTATATAAATATTATCAGGAAGACAAACACTGATTTAAATTATTAGTTATAATTAAAACAAAGTAAAAAGAATCCAAAATCTTCAACTGATTTCATCATTTAATCTACGTCACACTAAAGAGATCATATATATCTATATATAGATATATAGATATATACTGTATATAAATATAGTTTTTGTTAAATAGTCTGTAGAGTGGATGAATTCTAAAACACCACCTTCTTGTAGTAAAGCAGGACGATATGGAGAAAATCAAATATCAGCATATATCTGACCAAACAGCTAGATATATATATATATATTAATATTAATGTTAATATATCTATATTAACATTAATATTAATATATATATTAATATATATATATATATATATATATATATATATTAATATTAATATTAATATATATATTAATATATATATATATATATTAATATTAATGTTAATATAGATATATTATAGATATATTAACATTAATATTAATATATATATTAATATATATATATATATATTAATATTAATGTTAATATAGATATATTATAGATATATTAACATTAATATTAATATATATATCAAAAGAGATCTGACACCATGACATCATTAAACTTCTTCTTCAAGATGGACAATCTGAGATAGACACAGCTTTTCACAAGTTAGGGACGCACCGATACCAGTATCGGTTATCGGGTCCGATACTGTGCTCATGTACTTGTACTCGCATACGGCTGCGATACCACTTTACGGTGGTGCGCCCGACCCCGCTGGGCTGGGATCCAGCCTCAGCCGGCGCCGGCCCTCACTTTTACTGCTCCACGGGGTTTAGCTGTCACCCTCTGACTCACGAGTGCGTTAGACTCCTTGGTCCGTGTTTCCAGATGGGTCGGGTGGGCTGCCGACATCGCAGCAGACCTCTGGAGCCTTTTACGTGGGCCAAGCCCCGCCCTGACGGCACAACGCGGTCGACAGTCGCACCGGGAGCAGCGAGCACTTTGTCCACGGTGCGGCGAGGTCCGGGCGGGGAGCGCCGTAAAGCTGTGGCCGCGAGCCACCTTCACCCCGAGCCTTTCCAAGCCGACCTAGAGCCGGTGGCGGCGCACCGCCTCGTATGCGGGACTCCCCAGCCTGCCGTGTGTCGCTCACACCCTCCAGCTGGCTGTTAACGAGGCTCTTTAGACACAGAGAAGTACTCGTATCGGTACTCGGTATCAGTACTCGGTATCGGTACTCGGTACTCGGTATCGGTACTCGGTATCGGTACTCGTATCGGTACTCGGTATCGGTACTCGTATCGGTACTCGGTATCGGTACTCGGTATCGGTACTCGGTATCGGTACTCGTATCGGTACTCGGTATCGGTACTCGTATCGGTACTCGTATCGGTACTCGTTACTCGGTACTCGGTATCGGTACTCGTATCGGTACTCGGTATCGGTACTCGGTATCGGTACTCGGTTATATTATATTATATTGTTATTATATTATATTATTATTATATTATTATATTATTATATTATATTATTATTATTATATTATATTATTATTATATTATAATTATATTATATTATATTATTATTATATTATATTATACTATATTATTATTATATTATAATTATATTATATTATATTATTATTATATTATATTATACTATATTATTATTATATTATGTTATTACATTATATTATATTATAATTAAATTATATTATATTATTATTATATTATTATTATATTATATTATATTATATTATTATTATATTATTATTATATTATATTATTATTACATTATATTATATTATTATTATATTATATTATATTATTATTATATTATATTATTATTATATTATAATTATATTATATTATATTATTATTATATTATATTATACTATATTATTATTATATTATAATTATATTATATTATATTATTATTATATTATATTATACTATATTATTATTATATTATGTTATTACATTATATTATATTATAATTAAATTATATTATATTATTATTATATTATTATTATATTATATTATTATTATATTATATCATATTATATTATATAATTATTATATTATATTATTATATTATAATTATATTATATTATTATTATATTATACTATATTATTATTATATTATATTATTATTACATTATATTATAATTATATTATATTATAATTAAATTATATTATATTATTATTATATTATATTATTATTATATTATATTATATCATATTATATTATATAATTATTATATTATATTATTATTATATCATATTATATGATATATTATATTATATTATAATATGATATTATATCATATTATATTATATTATATTATTATTATATTATTATTATATCATATCATATTATATTATATCATATTATATTATATTATATCATATTATATTATATCATATTATATTATATTATATTATTATTATATTATATTATATATTATATTATATCATATTATATTATATTATATTATATTATTATTATATCATATTATATTATATCATATTATATTATATCATATTATATTATATTATATTATATTATATTATTATTATATCATATTATATTATATCATATTATATTATATTATATCATATTATATTATATTATATCATATTATATTATATTATATCATATTATATTATATCATATTATATTATATTATATCATATTATATTATATCATATTATATTATATCATATTATATTATATTATATCATATTATATTATATCATATCAGGGCTGTTTGGGTCCAGAACAGAGTGATGTTAGTTTGATAACAGCTGATCATGAAGTGAAACCAATCAATGGATGGGTCGTTAGTGAGGACCAATCGGAGGAGGAGGAGGTCTAAATGTCAGCGTGTAACGGAGAAGAGGTCAACATCTGGAAACACCTGCAGACATCTGATACCTGGACATCTGTCTGTCTGTGTGTGAGTGTTTTAATCAGCGGAGGGAGATTACCGGCTTTAGAGACTTAACGGGCATAAAGACGGACGACACGGGGACGACGCCGCCAGGTAAACAACACACACACACACACACACAGACACACAGACACACACGCACGCACGCACGCACGCACGCACGCACACTGTACACTGTACTGGAGGTGTTTCATGTTTTTTACTTTTTCTTTATTTGTATTTTCACCAAAATAAACTCACTATTAAAAAGGTCACATTTATAAACTGAAATGTGGAAAACATTTTTTTTTTTTTAACAAAATTTTACCCAAAATATAGAAGAGCAGATATTATTATGTATTAGTAAGTTCACTAGAAGAAGATGAACTTTATATCATCAGTTTTTTTAAAACTCCTGAGCTTAAATTCCCTTTGAAAATTTACTAGAAAGTTACAAAACAAATTACCAGAAATTTACTAAAGATTTACAAGAAATTCACTGACAATTTACCAGAAATTTACCAGAAATGTACTGACAATTTACCAGAAATTTACCAGAAATGTACTGACAATTTACCAGAAATTTACCAGAAATGTACTGACAATTTACCAGAAATTTACCAGAAATGTACTGACAATTTACCAGAAATTTAATGAAAACGTCCTTTAAAAGGTAGCAGAAATGTTATGACCCTTTATAATAATAATATAATAATAATATATTGGATTTACATAGCGCTTTATAGTGATCTCAAAGACGCTTTAACATAGTCGGGGGGGAAACGGTGTGAGACAGACAGACAGGAGACGAACGACAGAAAGCGACATACACAGGCACAATCACATACATACACACGGACTGATGGGGAGGGGGAAGGAACCTTCAGACAAACAGACAAACACATTATTCAATATTTCTGCTGTGATAATTCAGACCATAAAACCATAAAACCATAAAACCATAAAACCAGGAGGTGAACTGGAGGTTAACGGTTTGAGACGTTCAGGGTGCGTAGGGATTTAGACAACTCTGTAGGTAGTATCATGACCAAAGTTTGAAAGTAATTATATAAATAATTATAATAATGTCGAGTATTACTCCCTGATTATAACGCAATATAAAACATAGAAATACAATGATTGACAGCTGACAGAGGAGGAAACATGCTAACAGCTAACAGCTAACAACAACAACATGTAGAGAGAGTAGATGATGTTGTTGTTGTTGTTGTTGTTGTGTTGTTGTTGTTGTGTTGTCGTTGTGTTTAAAGACACCTGATTGGCTGGAGGTTGGAATGTTGAAGGCCTTGGATAAACACCTCACGGCGTCCTGCGTCCTGATTGGTCGGGAGGAGCCGTCACTCAGAGGCACATTGAACATAACTTCATGACGGCGTCCCTGAAAGACGGAGAGAGGAAGACAGATCATTAATCAATTAATTAATTAATCAATCAGGACGTTTATCAATTAATGAATCCATCTAAATATCTTATCTTCATTAGTTAGCATTCAGTGCTGATTTTACTCTTAATTATGGATCATAATTAACTAATAATACTCTCAAATAACACACTTTTATAAAATATAAACTAAAATATGGGGATGAAATATAACATATAGAATAATATATAGGAATAAAATATAAAATATAAAATAAAATATAGGGAAGAAATATAACATATATAGAATAATATATAGGAATAAAATATAAAATATAGGGATGAAATATAACATATATAAAATACTATATAGGAACAAAATATAAAATAAAATACAAAATATATAAAATACAAAAATAAAATATATAAAATAATATATAGGAATAAAATATAAAATATAAAATAAAATACAACATATATAAAATAAAATATAACATATTTAAAATAATATATAGGAATAAAATATAAAATATTAAAATATGAAATTCAATATAACATATATAAAATAAAATATAGGGATTAAATATAAAATAATATAAACAATAAAATATAGTGATAAAATATAAAATGAAATATAGTTGTAAAATATGACAAATATAAAATATAAAGTAAAATATAGGGATAAAATATATAAAACAAATAACATATAGTGATCAAATATAGCATATATAAACTAATATATATAGTGATGAAATGTGAAGGTGTAAATAGATAAAGTGAGTGCTACCTGGCGAAGGGGATGTATGAAAGGCCGTACCTGTGATGAACAACAGCAGCAGTCAGACAGGTAGAGATATGTACAGTATGTTTATAGATATAGATATAGATATAGAGTATGTATATGTGTTTATACAGTCTGTCAGTGTTTAGTACCAGGTGAAGGCCAGAAACTGAAGGACACAGAACAGCAGAGCCAGACCGTTGTTCTTCCACTGGAGACACAGAGAGACACTCAAACACACTAACAACACAACAACTACAACTATATTATATATATTATATATATATAAACGTATTATACAGTCATGTTTATTACCCAGAATGCAGCACACAGCGTCAACACCAGACACACCTGCACACACAGAGGGTTTTATTATCCTCACATTTAACTACACAACAGTAGTGACAATACTTACATACTACTAGTTATAGTTATAGTACTAGTAGTACTAGTACTACTGGTACTAGTAGTACTAGTACTACTACTACCAGTAGTAGTACTACTACTGGTACTACCACTCACTATCATGATGACGGTGGCGAAGGCTCTCTCTATAGCACACATGGTCTTCAGCTGACGACAGGGACCCATCAGGAACATGGTGCTGGAACCAAACACAGTTCATCACTGAGGGATGATGGGTAATGTAGTCAGTTAAACATGTGATCACTGAGGGTTGATGGGTAATGTACCTGGCCAGAGCTAAGATGGTTCCCACACTGTAGAGGACAGCGAACACAGCGAGACCAAAACCAGGGATCCACAGCAGACAGCTACCCTGGAGACAGACAGACAGACAGACAGACGGGCTGTTACCATGGAGACAGACAGACAGACAGACAGACGGGCTGTTACCATGGAGACAGACAGACAGACAGACAAGCTGTTACCATGGAGACAGACAGACAGACAGACGGGCTGTTACCATGGAGACAGACAGACAGACGGGCCGTTACCATGGAGACAGACAGACAGACGGGCTGTTACCATGGAGATAGACAGACAGACGGGCTGTTACCATGGAGACAGACAGACAGACGGCCGTTACCATGGAGACAGACAGACGGGCTGATACCGTGGAGATACAGACACACACACACAGACAGGCGGTTACCATAGCAACACTCACCAGGATGGAGCAGAAGACGCCCAGAACGAAGCAGATCACGAAGCCCTTCATCCTGGTCCCCCAGGCCAGCGTCGACGCCTGATTGGCTCTCTGAGGACGAGTCATCAACATCATCACACGTTTATCAAGAACATTAGTCGGGTTTTACTCTCCTTTAGCTCTTCATTCATCCTGTTTGTGATGGATTAAATCAACTCATCTATTAGTGGGCTAATCATTTCTTTGGTGTTTTATCACATGAACTACAATATGAAATGCATTTTATATTCTCTTATTAGACTGTTTATTTTAGAGCAGCAGAAAGTACTTTCTATGTGTTTTTAGCTCCGACCGTCTTCCTCACGCAGCCGTTTAACTGACTGGTTAAATACATATAATCATAATGTGACTGCTTGTTCAGAGAGATTCCTCCAGGCTAAAGGAAATATTGACTATATTATTATTACACTTATTAAACCAGCAGCAGTTAAAAGAGGCTCCACCTTCACCAGCTGACACATTAAAGACATGAACACATCAAATACCAGAACAATATCAGTAAAATATCCAAAATAATATATATTGATTATGATAAAAAATACAAGTTACATAACAGAAGAATATTAGTAATTATCAGACAAAAATGTATAAAATATACAAAGAACATTCGTGAAATATCCAGATAAATAATAAAGTAGCTCCACCTTCACCAGCTGACACATTAAAGACATGAACACATTAATACATCAATCATTAGAATACTACAACACAACATAGAGTACTCTGAACAGTGAGTACTTTTACTTCTGCTACTTTAACTACATTTAGATGCTGATACTTTAGTACTTTATATATATATATATATATATATATATATATATATAGTAGTTTTAGTGTAACAGGGAAGAGGAAGAGAAAAGATAAATATCAGTACTTTGAGTACTTGTATTAGTACTAGTAGAGTACTTGTATTAGTACTAGTAGAGTACTTGTATTAGTACTAGTAGAGTACTTGTATTAGTACTAGTAGAGTACATGTATTAGTACTAGTAGAGTACTTGTATTAGTACTAGTAGAGTACATGTATTAGTACTAGTAGAGTACTTGTATTAATACTAGTAGAGTACTTGTATTAGTACTAGTAGAGTACATGTATTAGTACTAGTAGAGTACTTGTATTAGTACTAGTAGAGTACTTGTATTAGTACTAGTAGAGTACTTGTATTAATACTAGTAGAGTACTTGTATTAGTACTAGTAGAGTACATGTATTAGTACTAGTAGAGTACTTGTATTAGTACTAGTAGAGTACTTGTATTAGTACTAGTAGAGTACATGTATTAGTACTAGTAGAGTACTTGTATTAGTACTAGTAGAGTACTTGTATTAGTACTAGTAGAGTACTTGTATTAGTACTAGTAGAGTACTTGTATTAATACTAGTAGAGTACTTGTATTAGTACTAGTAGAGTACTTGTATTAGTACTAGTAGAGTACATGTATTAGTACTAGTAGAGTACTTGTATTAGTACTAGTAGAGTACTTGTATTAGTACTAGTAGAGTACATGTATTAGTACTAGTAGAGTACTTGTATTAGTACTAGTAGAGTACTTGTATTAGTACTAGTAGAGTACTTGTATTAGTACTAGTAGAGTACATGTATTAGTACTAGTAGAGTACTTGTATTAGTACTAGTAGAGTACTTGTATTAGTACTAGTAGAGTACTTGTATTAGTACTAGTAGAGTACATGTATTAGTACTAGTAGAGTACTTGTATTAGTACTAGTAGAGTACTTGTATTAGTACTAGTAGAGTACTTGTATTAGTACTAGTAGAGTACATGTATTAGTACTAGTAGAGTACATGTATTAGTACTAGTAGAGTACTTGTATTAGTACTAGTAGAGTACATGTATTAGTACTAGTAGAGTACATGTATTAGTACTAGTAGAGTACTTGTATTAGTACTAGTAGAGTACTTGTATTAGTACTAGTAGAGTACATGTATTAGTACTAGTAGAGTACTTGTATTAGTACTAGTAGAGTACTTGTATTAGTACTAGTAGAGTACTTGTATTAGTACTAGTAGAGTACTTGTATTAGTACTAGTAGAGTACTTGTATTAGTACTAGTAGAGTACTTGTATTAGTACTAGTAGAGTACTTGTATTAGTACTAGTAGAGTACTTGTATTAGTAGAGTACATGTATTAGTACTAGTAGAGTACTTGTATTAGTACTAGTAGAGTACTTGTATTAGTACTAGTAGAGTACTTGTATTAGTAGAGTACATGTATTAGTACTAGTAGAGTACATGTATTAGTATTAGTAGAGTACTTGTATTAGTAGAGTACATGTATTAGTACTAGTAGAGTACATGTATTAGTATTAGTAGAGTACTTGTATTAGTAGAGTACATGTATTAGTACTAGAGTACATGTATTAGTATTAGTAGAGTACTTGTATTAGTAGAGTACATGTATTAGTACTAGTAGAGTACATGTATTAGTATTAGTAGAGTACTTGTATTAGTAGAGTACATGTATTAGTACTAGTAGAGTACTTGTATTAGTACTAGTAGAGTACATGTATTAGTACTAGTAGAGTACTTGTATTAGTACTAGTAGAGTACATGTATTAGTACTAGTAGAGTACTTGTATTAGTACTAGTAGAGTACATGTATTAGTACTAGTAGAGTACTTGTATTAGTACTAGTAGAGTACATGTATTAGTACTAGTAGAGTACTTGTATTAGTACTAGTAGAGTACTTGTATTAGTACTAGTAGAGTACTTGTATTAGTACTAGTAGAGTACTTGTATTAGTACTAGTAGAGTACATGTATTAGTACTAGTAGAGTACATGTATTAGTACTAGTAGAGTACTTGTATTAGTACTAGTAGAGTACATGTATTAGTACTAGTAGAGTACTTGTATTAGTACTAGTAGAGTACTTGTATTAGTACTAGTAGAGTACATGTATTAGTACTAGTAGAGTACTTGTATTAGTACTAGTAGAGTACTTGTATTAGTACTAGTAGAGTACTTGTATTAGTACTAGTAGAGTACATGTATTAGTACTAGTAGAGTACTTGTATTAGTACTAGTAGAGTACTTGTATTAGTACTAGTAGAGTACTTGTATTAGTACTAGTAGAGTACTTGTATTAGTACTAGTAGAGTACATGTATTAGTACTAGTAGAGTACTTGTATTAGTACTAGTAGAGTACTTGTATTAGTACTAGTAGAGTACTTGTATTAGTACTAGTAGAGTACATGTATTAGTATTAGTAGAGTACTTGTATTAGTAGAGTACATGTATTAGTACTAGTAGAGTACTTGTATTAGTACTAGTAGAGTACATGTATTAGTACTAGTAGAGTACTTGTATTAGTATTAGTAGAGTACATGTATTAGTACTAGTAGAGTACATGTATTAGTACTAGTAGAGTACTTGTATTAGTACTAGTAGAGTACATGTATTAGTACTAGTAGAGTACTTGTATTAGTACTAGTAGAGTACATGTATTAGTACTAGTAGAGTACTTGTATTAGTAGAGTACATTAACCAGCTGGTATTACTGTAGAGCTGGTTTAACGTCTGATGACGTAACGTGACGTCAGTAGTTACAGTTGTAACGGGTCTAACTGCCAGTAGAGAGAAGCTAACATGCTAACATGCCAACAACACTAGTTCCCGTTAGTTCCCGGTAGTTTACCTCCAGTATTCCGGTCCCGTCGGTGTTCCCGTCATCCTGACCGCTCAGAACCTTCTTCAGTTTATCCATCAGCTGCTCTCTACCGGTCTGACTCTTCTCTACCTGGCTGCAGGTGTCTCTCAGGTGTTTTCTCTTCAGGTGGAGTCACATCAACACAGCAACAGGTGCAGCACTTCCGCCTGCAGTACCTCCTCTCACCACACAGTGAGAGAGTGAGGACAGGGGGGCGCTGTTTCTCACCGAGAGGAGCTCACTATCTCACTCAGTTAGAAACACTACACACATACTGTATATATAAATATGACACATTAAATATTATACTTTACTTTATC
This sequence comes from Sebastes fasciatus, assembly GCF_043250625.1. Lineage (NCBI taxonomy): Eukaryota > Metazoa > Chordata > Actinopteri > Perciformes > Sebastidae > Sebastes > Sebastes fasciatus. The sequence goes on from NC_133818.1 coordinate 1,103,522, forward strand.
TATTTATTATTTTATGATTCATTGTTTACAAGTTAGTGACATTTTGAAGTTAGAATTTAAATAATTTCAATCAAACTTCAATTACAACATGAATGAAATGAATGAATGACTATTTCAAACATAAAAATAAATAAAAACAGATACAAAATAATAATAATCAAAACAAGAGTAATATTTCCCTACACCTTCCTCACTTCTCTAATAACTCATATATCATATACTATAATATAATATAATATGATATAGTATAATGTAATATAATATAATATACTATACTATGATATAATATAATATAATATAATATACTATAATATAATATAAGATAATATACGATAATATACTATAATATAATATAATATAATATAATAAACTATAATATAATACAATATAATATAATATACTATAATATAATATAATATAATATAATATATAAACTATCCCAGATTTATTTACATCCCAAATTAAATATATGAACAGCATCCCAAGTTTATTTACAACCCACATATCCATCCAGAGTTAAAAGTAGATATAAACTAACCCTTAACACAACTCTTAACACAACTCTTAACACAACTCTTCTTCATTTATAAACCTCTCAAAAATATTTTTTGTTGTATAGCTTTTTAAATTGATTTATATTTGTGCTCCGCTTCAACCCATCACCCAACCCATTCCACAAATCCACCCCACACACTGAAATACACACACATATATATACTGATATATATATATATATATATAATACTCTTCTTTGTTGTATGAACACAATGCTTTTTAAAATTAAATTTCCTCTTAAATTATAACCCCCCCCCTCCCTGTCACAAAACATGTTTTGAATATATTTTTTTATATATTATGTTTTGCTTTGAACATAATTATTGCGTTTTTAAATTTGGTGTGTTCCCTATATCCCACATTATTTACTATCGTCATTGCTCTCTTTTGTAGTACTGTACGCGTCATGGTTAACATCAAAACAACAAAATCCAGCTAAAACAAGTCAAAACAAAGTTAAATATCACAAACATAAACACAGAGAGAGGTGAGGTTACTGTGGTTGTTAGGCCAGAGAGCTACATCATTATATTATTATTATTATTATTATAAACATTAACTCTACTCATGATGACGTCACGCCGTTAGCTGGAGGCTAACGCTAGCTGGAGGCTAACGCTAGCTGGAGGCTAACATTAGCTGGAGGCTAACATTAGCCAGTTCCAGAGACAGACAAGCTAGCTAGCTAACTAAACTAGTATTTTCTTCAGTCATTGTTAAAAAGCTAGCCAACGATACTAGCTAGCCAGGTTGTCTAATGATGTCACAGTCCACTGATTTAGATTCCAGAGGACGTTGATGATGTCACAGTCCACTGATTTAGATTCCAGAAGACGTTGATGATGTCACAGTCCACTGATTTAGATTCCAGAGGACGTTGATGATGTCACAGTCCACTGATTTAGATTCCAGAAGACGTTGATGATGTCACAGTCCACTGATTCAGATTCCAGAGGACGTTGATGATGTCACAGTCCACTGATTTAGATTCCAGAAGACGTTGATGATGTCACAGTCCACTGATTTAGATTCCAGAAGACGTTGATGATGTCACAGTCCACTGATTTAGATTCCAGAAGACGTTGATGATGTCACAGTCCACTGATTTAGATTCCAGAAGACGTTGATGATGTCACAGTCCACTGATTTAGATTCCAGAAGACGTTGATGATGTCACAGTCCACTGATTTAGATTCCAGAAGACGTTGATGATGTCACAGTCCACTGATTCAGATTCCAGAGGACGTTGATGATGTCACAGTCCACTGATTTAGATTCCAGAGGACGTTGATGATGTCACAGTCCACTGATTCAGATTCCAGAGGACGTTGATGATGTCACAGTCCACTGATTTAGATTCCAGAAGACGTTGATGATGTCACAGTCCACTGATTCAGATTCCAGAGGACGTTGATGATGTCACAGTCCACTGATTTAGATTCCAGAGGACGTTGATGATGTCACAGTCCACTGCTGGAGGGACGTTTGATGACGTAACGCTGCTCTCTGGGTGTGTTAGGGGACTTTGACCTCTTTGTCCCGGGTGGAGTTCCAGCAGGCCGGCTGAGGGACGGACACCTGGACGTGACACGTAGGACACGACTGTTTCCTCCACAACCTCTCCTCTATACACTGAGACAGAGACAGCAGGACTCACACTGTAGTACCTTTACTGTAGTATTAGTACCTTTACTGTAGTATTAGTACCTTTACTGTAGTAGTACCTTTACTGTAGTATTAGTACCTTTACTGTAGTATTAGTACCTTTACTGTAGTAGTACCTTTACTGTAGTATTAGTACCTTTACTGTAGTATTAGTACCTTTACTGTAGTATTAGTACCTTTACTGTAGTATTAGTACCTTTACTGTAGTATTAGTACCTTTACTGTAGTAGTATCACAGTGTGTGTGTGTTCAGAGTGTGTGTGTGTTCAGTGTGTGTGTGTGTGTGTGTGTGTTCAGAGTGTGTGTGTGTGTGTGTGTGTTCAGAGTGTGTGTGTGTGTGTGTGTGTGTTCAGAGTGTGTGTGTGTGTGTGTGTGTGTGTGTTCAGAGTGTGTGTGTGTTCAGTGTGTGTGTGTGTGTGTGTGTGTGTTCAGAGTGTGTGTGTGTGTGTGTGTGTGTTCAGAGTGTGTGTGTGTGTGTGTGTGTGTTCAGAGTGTGTGTGTGTGTGTGTGTGTTTGTTCAGAGTGTGTGTGTGTGTGTGTGTGTGTGTGTGTGTGTGTGTGTGTGTGTGTGTGTGTTCAGAGTGTGTGTGTGTGTGTGTGTGTGTTCAGTGTGTGTGTGTGTGTGTGTGTGTGTGTGTGTGTGTGTGTGTGTGTGTGTGTGTGTGTGTGTGTGTTTGTTCAGAGTGTGTGTGTGTGTTACCTCCTTGTGGAAGGTGTGTGAACACTGCAGCTCTCTGGTGCCGCCGGCGCCGCCGCTCAGCTCGTTATGACAGATGAGACACACACTGTAGGCGTCGCTCTGCAGAGACAAGACACAAGACGTCCCAGAGACAGACAAGATAACTAACAGGTTCCTTATTAGTGTATGTCCTGTAAACGTGTCTCTCTACCCACCAGAGACATGACGTTGCGTCTCCTGAACTGTCCCCGCCTCTCAGGCGCCGTGACCTCGGGGATCGTGGATATGAGGGAGGGTCTTCGCTCGGCGGCGGCGGAGGGGACGGGGACGGGGACTTCTTGTGGTGACGGCAGGAGGCGACGGGAAGAGTTGCGGTGCTGCAGGACTCTCGCCGTCACCGGAGCCCGGGTGGACGAGTGGAGGCGAGACAGCTGCATGGCCGACAGAGTCGCCTGGACACAGAGAGGGACAGACGTTGTTTATCGGCCTAACGTGAGAGCCTGAAGACTCAACCAGCTGTGGTAAACTCCCAAACATAATATATTAACACTAAATCATAGTATAAAAACACCAACACACAGTACAACACCCAAACGTACACAGTGAACGCACCGTGGAGAGACAGTGAACGCACCGTGTAGAGACAGTGAACGCACCGTGTAGAGACAGTGAATGCACCGTGTAGAGACAGTGAACGCACCGTGTAGAGACAGTGAACGCACCGTGTAGAGACACAGTGAACGCACCGTGTAGAGACAGTGAACGCACCGTGTAGAGACACAGTGAACGCACCGTGTAGTCAGTGAACGCACCGTGTAGAGACAGTGAACGCACCGTGTGGAGACACAGTGAACGCACCGTGTAGTCAGTGAACGCACCGTGTAGAGACAGTGAACGCACCGTGTGGAGACACAGTGAACGCACCGTGTAGTCAGTGAACGCACCGTGTAGAGACAGTGAACGCACCGTGTGGAGACACAGTGAACGCACCGTGTAGACAGTGAACGCACCGTGTAGAGACAGTGAACGCACCGTGTAGACAGTGAACGCACCGTGTAGAGACAGTGAACGCACCGTGTAGAGACACAGTGAACGCACCGTGTAGACAGTGAACGCACCGTGTAGACAGTGAACGCACCGTGTAGAGACAGTGAACGCACCGTGTAGAGACAGTGAACGCACCGTGTAGAGACACAGTGAACGCACCGTGTAGTCAGTGAACGCACCGTGTAGAGACAGTGAACGCACCGTGTAGAGACAGTGAACGCACCATGTAGAGTCAGTGAACGCACCGTGTAGACAGTGAACGCACCGTGTAGACAGTGAACGCACCGTGTAGAGACAGTGAACGCACCGTGTAGAGTCAGTGAACGCACCGTGTAGAGACAGTGAACGCACCGTGTAGACAGTGAACGCACCGTGTAGACAGTGAACGCACCGTGTAGAGACAGTGAACGCACCGTGTAGAGTCAGTGAACGCACCGTGTAGAGACAGTGAACGCACCGTGTAGACAGTGAACGCACCGTGTAGAGACAGTGAACGCACCGTGTAGAGACAGTGAACGCACCGTGTAGACAGTGAACGCACCGTGTAGAGACAGTGAACGCACCGTGTAGAGACAGTGAACGCACCGTGTAGACAGTGAACGCACCGTGTAGAGACAGTGAACGCACCGTGTAGAGACAGTGAACGCACCGTGTAGAGACAGTGAACGCACCGTGTAGACAGTGAACGCACCGTGTAGAGACAGTGAACGCACCGTGTAGAGACAGTGAACGCACCGTGTAGACAGTGAACGCACCGTGTAGACAGTGAACGCACCGTGTAGAGACAGTGAACGCACCGTGTAGAGACAGTGAACGCACCGTGTAGACAGTGAACGCACCGTGTAGACAGTGAACGCACCGTGTAGAGACACCTGGCTGGTCCTGCTGAGCCGCCTCCTTACAGCTTCTTACTAATGCAGCTAAAGCTAGAGCAGCTAACGAGACGTCCCGTCCCGGAGAACTTCAACCACGTGTTGTCTATGGGCCTCAGATGAGAGCCTGAAGACTCAAGCAGCTGATGGTTTGTCTTACCGGACACGGCAGCGACGCCCGGCGGTCGCTCCTGGTCCGGGTGGTGGGTGGTGGTTCTAAACTGATTCTGCTCGCCGGTCTTCCTCCCTCCGCCTGCCCTTCCTCCTCCTCCTCCTCCTCCTCCTCTCCGATCTTCTTCTGCCGCTCGCCGCCTCGGTAGCGCTGCATCCAGGCGTTGAAGATGAGAGCATCTTCCTCGTCGTCGTCGTCATCCTCCTCTTCCTTCTCCCCGTCCTCCTCCAGCTCGTCCTCCAGCTCCTCTTCCTCCTCGGCCATCAGAGGTCTCGGCTCTTCGGCGTCTGAAAACACTTGAGCTTCTTCTTTCTCTGAATCCGTGGTGAGGACTCCATCGTCGACCGCTCTCAGATCCATTCAGAT
>NC_133818.1:1116377-1126377 GCF_043250625.1 Sebastes fasciatus
GATCCAACTAGTGTAGTTATATACTCCACAGCACTGTAACTATAGAGAATATACACATTAATATACACACTACTGATCCAACTAGTGGAGTTATACACTCCACAGCACTGTAACTATAGAGAATATACACATTAATATACACACTACTGATCCAACTAGTGTAGTTATACACTCCACAGCACTGTAACTATAGAGAATATACACATTAATATACACACTACTGATCCAACTAGTGGAGTTATACACTCCACAGCACTGTAACTATAGAGAATATACACATTAATATACACACTACTGATCCAACTAGTGGAGTTATACACTCCACAGCACTGTAACTATAGAGAATATACACATTAATATACACACTACTGATCCAACTAGTGGAGTTATACACTCCACAGCACTGTAACTATAGAGAATATACACATTAATATACACACTACTGATCCAACTAGTGGAGTTATACACTCCACAACACTGTAACTATAGAGAATATACACATTAATATACACACTACTGATCCAACTAGTGTAGTTATACACTCCACAACACTGTAACTATAGAGAATATACACATTAATATACACACTACTGATCCAACTAGTGTAGTTATATACTCCACAACACTGTAACTATAGAGAATATACACATTAATATACACACTACTGATCCAACTAGTGTAGTTATACACTCCACAACACTGTAACTATAGAGAATATACACATTAATATACACACTACTGATCCAACTAGTGTAGTTATATACTCCACAGCACTGTAACTATAGAGAATATACACATTAATATACACACTACTGATCCAACTAGTGGAGTTATATACTCCACAAAACACATAAATGTCACAAAAATGTCAAAATTTTGACAAAAAGTCACAAAAAACACAAAAATGTGAAAGAAATGAAATAGAAAAAGGTTGAAATGAATCCTGATAACAGAGACACTGACTCTACGCTGGACGCCGTCCACAGCCAGACTCCTGTCGTCTCGTCCGTCGTATCTCATCACGGCGTCGCTGTACGTCGTCAGGAACGTCCCTTTAATCTGGAAAACAAACAGGAAGTTGTCAGTGTGAGCGCTGACGGGCGTTTATGAAGGTTTGTCTGAATGACCTCTGAATGACCTCTGACCTCGTGGCGGAAGATGAATCCAGAGATTCCAGCGATGAGTTCAGTCAAGAAGACCAGAGACAGAAACACAGCATACTGAGGACAGACAACGCAGTACAGTTACTACTACAGTAGTATTAGTACTCTACTAGTCAGCAGTAGTAGTAGTAGTAGTAGTAGTTATAGTAGTAGGAGCAGTAGTAGTAGTAGTAGTAGTACTAACCAGGCGTAGCATCCAGCAGCGCCCCCTACAGGTGGCGAAGCAGCCGAACAGTCCGAAGAGCGTGATGGCTCCTCCGGTGGCGGTGAGGACGTAGGGGGCGTTGGAGGGACCGCTGGAGATCAGGGACGTGTACGGACCCAACATGAACCTCCACCATAACCCCACCGCCAGCAGCACCACGCCGGTCACCTGACGGGAGGGGGGGGGGAACCGTCAGACTAACAACCAACGAGGAAGAAGTTCACTCCTCTGAGAGAGAACGCTGACTCAGCATCACATGACTGAGTCTCTAATGAGTCTGACAGGAACCTGAGGAACCGACAACAAGACGTGAAGAAGAGACGAGTCCTCACCGTCCGTCTATCTACAAACTCAACTATCAACATGTTCCTTTAGTTTAGAATAAGAGTTTAAATTTACATCACAAAATGACAAACATGGTGCAAATATTAATAAAAAGATTTCACAAAAATAAAACACAAAAATTGTACAAAAGAATACAAACATGTCACAAAGATTGGACAAATGTCACAAACAATTCAAAGAAACTTCACAAAAAGTCACAAAAATAAAACAAAAAATGCCCCAAATGTTGCCATCAATGTTGCAAACATTGAAAAAAATCAAAAATTGGACAAAATGTCACAAAAAATAAAACACAAAAATTTAAAAAAAATACAAACATGTCCCAAATATTGGACAAAATATAACAAAAATAAAACCCCAAAAAATCACAAAAATGTCACAGAAGTGGTGAAAACATGAAAAAGTAAACGTAAACAATTATGGCATAAAAATGGCCCAAATGTTACAAACAAAAAATGGCAAAAATGCAACAGAAATGTCAACGTGACACTCAATACTGTATAAATATGTAAATGAGCATGCAGAGCATTAGAGAGAGACGTGGTAGAAGAGGAACTAGAATGTGTGTTGTGATGAAGAGTGTCTCACCCAGAAGACCAGGCAGTAGAGCAGCAGCAGCGTCTTCAGACAGAAGATCACCGGTTTGGTTTCCATCCTCCTGGGAGACATGATCACACCAGGACCAGGACCAGGACTCTCTCTGGGTCTCTGGAGTCTCTAGGTCCTCCTCTGGTTCTGGGTCTCTGTAGTCTCTAGTCCGTCCTCTGGTTCTGGGTCTCCCTCTGGGTCTCTGTAGTCTCTAGTCCGTCCTCTGGTTCTGGGTCTCGGTAGTCTCTAGTCCGTCCTCTGGTTCTCGGTCTCGGTAGTCTCTAGTCCGTCCTCTGGTTCTGGGTCTCTGTAGTCTCTAGTCCGTCCTCTGGTTCTGGGTCTCGGTAGTCTCTAGTCCGTCCTCTGGTTCTGGGTCTCGTAGTCTCTAGTCCGTCCTCTGGTTCTGGGTCTCTCTCTGGGTCTCTGTAGTCTCTAGTCCGTCCTCTGGTTCTGGGTCTCTGGATCAGATGAGACAACAATAACTGTTACTGAGTTGGACAATTTGACAAAAAGTCACAAAAATAAAAACATAAAAATGTTAAAATGGCCAAAATGTTGCACAGAAAAGTCCCCAATACGTCACATAAATCAAACACAATAATATACAATAGTTTGGGGCAAAATATCACAACAATTACGCAATCGTGCCACAAAAAAACCTGCAAATATTGAACAAAATGGCCCAAAAAGAATTGCACCAAAATTTACCAAAAATGACACAAAATAGAGGATGTGACAAAATTCGCCAAAATGTGGCAAAAAAAAATGGTGAATGGTGAAATTTGGGCCAAAAAATAAATACAAAAATGACAAATAAAACAACAAACATATACAGAAAATGACAGAAATATGTGACAAATTAAACACAGAAATGACCCAAATATGACCTAAAAAGGCACAAAAACAGACAGAATATCACAACAAAAGGGTGAATTTTGCGCCAAAATATCACATAAATAAAACATTAAAATTATAAAAAGAAAAATGTCAGATCAGGCACAAAAATGGTGCGAATAACAAAAATAAAACACTAAAATATTAAATATCTTTCTGTGCAAATCTTGCACACAAAAAAATGGCATGAATGTGACAAAAAAGCACAGAAATCTACACAATTATGGCACAAAATTGTGTAGATATTGAACTAACATGAGTTACCACTACAATTAGACAAGAAGTCTCATTAATAAAATACAAAACAAATTACACAATGATGGCCCCAAAACAAGAAACAATGTCACAAAACTCTCACTGAACTATAACAATATAACAATATAACAATATAACAAGATGACAATATAACAATATAACAAGATGACAATATGACAATATAACAATATAACAATATAACAATATAACAAGATGACAATATAACAATATAACAATATAACAATATGACAATATAACAAGATGACAATATAACAATATAACAATATAACAAGATGACAATATGACAATATAACAATATAACAATATAACAAGATGACAATATAACAATATAACAATATAACAATATAACAATATAACAAGATGACAATATAACAATATAACAATATGACAATATAACAATATAACAAGATGACAATATAACAATATAACAAGATGACAATATAACAATATAACAATATAACAACATAACAATATAACAATATGACAATATAACAATATGACAATATAACAATATAACAAGATGACAAGATAACAATATAACAATATGACAATATAACAATATAACAAGATGACAAGATGACAAGATAACAATATAACAAGATGACAATATGACAATATGACGGGCCAGAAGACGTTGTTCTGTGTTATCATTATGAAATATGAAAGTGTTATTAGAGATGAAGTCTTACCAGCCAGTTGATCAGCAGAAGGTTCACTAGTTCATCTGTTTAATGTCTCCAGAAGACAGAATGTCTCTGATGTCTCTGATGTCTCTGACGTCTCAGTATCAGCACTGAGAGGGAGACGTGCAGGACGTCCTGAGGTCTGGACGGTTTAGAGGTGAAACATGTGACCTTCATACTTCACACTTCACCACTCAATTAACAAGGAGGTGATCCTCAGAGAGGAGGAGATGAGGTCACACCTCGCTGTTAACTCCACCCGACATCAACCACTGTCTACCATCCACCATCCACTATCCACCAACCACCAACCACCATCCACCATCCACCAACCACCCAACACCAACCACCAACCAACAAACACCATCCACCATCTACCAGACAGAGATGAACTTCTACATCACTACAGCGACCGTAAACGCTGACCTGATGGACACGACATCAGGACTCCTCCTGAAGAGACATCTGTCCAACAACTACAGAAGAAGAGGCACAAACACTTCAGTCTCCTATTAACTACATTAATACTAGATTAATGCTAGATTAATACTCTATTAATATTAGATTAATACTAGATTAATACTCTATTAATACTAGATGAATACTCTATCAATACTCTATTAATACTAGATGAATACTCTATCAATACTCTATTAATACTAGATTAATACTCTATCAATACTAGATTAATACTCTATTAATATTAGATTAATACTAGATTAATACTCTATTAATACTAGATTAATACTCTATCAATGCTAGATTAATACTCTATTAATACTCTATAAATACTCTATCAATACTAGATTAATACTCTATCAATACTAGATTAATACTCTATAAATACTCTATTAATACTAGATTAATACTCTATAAATACTCTATCAATACTAGATTAAGACTCTATTAAAACTAGATTAATACTCTATTAATACTCTATAAATACTCTATTAATACTCTATTAAAACTAGATTAATACTCTATTAATACTAGATTAATACTCTATAAATACTCTATTAATACTCTATTAATACTAGATTAATACTCTATTAAAACTAGATTAATACTCTATTAATACTAGATTAATACTCTATTTATACTAGATTAATACTCTATTAATACTCTATTAATACTAGATTAATACTCTATAAATACTCTATTAATACTCTATTAAAACTAGATTTATACTCTATTAATACTCTATTAAAACTAGATTAATACTCTATTGATACTAGATTAATACACTATTAATACTCTATTAATACTCTATTAAAACTAGATTAATACTAGATTAATACTCTATTAAAACTAGATTAATACTCTATTAAAACTAGATTAATACTCTGTTAATACTAGATTAAAACTAGATTAATACTCTATTAAAACTAGATTAATACTCTATTAATACTAGATTAATACTCTATTAAAACTAGATTAATACTCTATTAATACTAGATTAATACTCTATCAATATTAGATTAATACTCTATTAATACTAGATTAATACTCTATTAAAACTAGATTAATACTCTATTAATACTAGATTAATACTCTATAAATACTCTATTAATACTAGATTAATACTCTATTAATAATAGATTAATACTCTATTAATACTAGATTAATACTCTATTTATACTAGATTAATACTCTATTAAAACTAGATTTATACTCTATTAATACTCTATTAATACTCTATTAATACTCTATTAAAACTAGATTAATACTCTATTAATACTCTATTAAAACTAGATTAATACTCTATTAATACTAGATTAATACTCTATTAATACTAGATTAATACTCTATTTATACTAGATTAATACTCTATTGATACTAGATTAATACTCTATTAAAACTAGATTTATACTCTATTAATACTTTATTAATACTAGATTAATACTCTATTAAAACTAGATTAATACTAGATTAATACTCTATTAAAACTAGATTAATACTCTATTAATACTAGATTAATACTCTATTAAAACTAGATTAATACTCTATTAATACTCTATTAAAACTAGATTAATACTCTATTAATACTAGATTAATACTCTATTAAAACTAGATTAATACTCTATTAATACTAGATTAATACTCTATTAATACTCTATTAATACTAGATTAATACTCTATTAATACTCTATTAATACTAGATTAATACTCTATTAAAACTAGATTAATACTCTATTAATACTAGATTAATACTCTATTAATACTCTATTAATACTAGATTAATACTCTATTAAAACTAGATTAATACTCTATTAATACTAGATTAATACTCTATTAATACTCTATTAATACTAGATTAATACTCTATTAATACTAGATTAATAACTCGGTCAGCTGTCGTCTTTGTGCTGCGTATAAATTAAACTTGTTGGCGACGCCCCAGTCGGCCTTCATCACCGCTGGTTCTCTGAGGTCGGCTTGTTGGGTCTGGACCTGAAGATGCTGCAGCTAACGATTATTATCATTATTGATTGATTCATTTATAGTTCCTCGATCTAATGTCAGAATATAATTATTAAAATAGAACTTCCTAAAGCCCCAAAAACATCTGGTTTTATCCAACCAGATGTTCAAATCTAAAACTATTACCTTTATTGTCATAAAGTTCATAAAGTGAATATTGATTATTAAAATACTGATATTAAGCTCATACATGTGTTCTAGATGAATGTTTTAATGTGGCGTTGGTGACGGAGACACTCACCCAATCAGGACGACACGACGACTCACTTCCTGTTCTCCCTGTCAAAGTAAGAGCACGCTAATAAAGCTGAGGAAGGAGATTAAACGACGACGTGACGTCAGAGTGTGAAACACCACACACTTTATCCAGTAGAACACAGAGACAATCAATAATCAATAATACAGTTTGTTTTCATCAAGCCGTCACACGTTGATGACATCATTAAAGGATCAGTTTCTGATTGGTAGATAGAGTTCAGACCACGTCTGGATCAGCTGTGAACCCTGATTGATTGATTGATTAGTGAGACCTGATCAGAACCAGAGAGGTCGTTAAGGTCAGGCGTCCTCCGTCGTCTCCACCACCACCTGGCTGTCAGCGGCGGCGGTGCGGTGCGTCAGCAGGTGGCGGTTGAGGTGCGTCTTGCGGGTGTAGCTCTTGGGACAGTAGACGCAGGCGTAGGGACGGACGTCGCTGTGAGACAACATGTGTTTCTTCAGGTCGAACTTCCTCCGCAGACATTTGCCGCACTGAGGACACGAGAAGGGCTTCTCACCTGGAGGACGGAGGGACGGACCATCAGACATAGAGACAGACAGAAGACATGAAGTGGTCGCTGCGGCGGCGGTTCTTACCCGTGTGAATGCGGCGGTGTTCGGTGAGGTGACAGGAAATGGAGAAGCCCTTCCCACACTCCTGGCAGACGTACGGACGCTCCCCCGTGTGCGTCCTCATGTGCTTCTGCAGGTCTCCTCCGGACGGCCAGCCCTTACCGCACACCGTGCACACGTACGGCCGCTCCCCGGTGTGGCGCCGCACGTGCACGTTGAGTCCGGCGAGCGCGGTGAAGTCCTTGGGGCAGTAGGGGCAGCGGTAGGGCCGCTCCCCGGTGTGCGTCCTCAGGTGGCCCTCCAGACCGTCCCGGGTTTTGAAGCGTTTGCCGCACTGCGAGCACAGGAAGCGGCTCTCGGCGGAGTGGCTGGCGCGGTGCGAGTGGAGGCCCGTCAGCGAGCCATACGTCTTACTACACTGGTCGCACTGGTACGAGCGGAAGGTGTGTGTCCGCTGGTGGATACGAAGCTGCGTCACACCTGGAGGTCAAAATACAGATGTTTAGTGACTGAGATCTACCTGAGGTCTACCTGAGATCTACCTGAGATCTACCTGAGATCTACCTGAGGTCTACCTGAGGTCTCCCTGAGATCTACCTGAGGTCTACCTGAGGTCTACCTGAGGTCTCCCTGAGATCTACCTGAGGTCTACCTGAGGTCTCCCTGAGGTCTCCCTGAGATCTACCTGAGATCTACCTGAGGTCTACCTGAGGTCTCCCTGAGGTCTACCTGAGATCTACCTGAGATCTACCTGAGATCTACCTGAGGTCTACCTGAGGTCTACCTGAGGTCTCCCTGAGGTCTCCCTGAGATCTACCTGAGATCTACCTGAGGTCTACCTGAGGTCTACCTGAGGTCGTTACCTGTGAAGGTCTGGTCACAGAAGCGACAGTTGTAGCAGGGTTCGGCGCCCTCCACCGAGTGCGTCTGCAGGTGTCGCAGCAGCTGCGTCTGCGAGCTGAAGGTCTGGTCGCAGACCGTACAGGTGAGGTCCGGCAGCCGGTGCTGCAGCCGGTGGGCGTCCCTCTCTTTGGCCGACCCGAACACCTTGTCGCAGCGGCTGCAGGTGAAGCCTCCTCGGTCCAGGTGCGTCTGCTTGTGGTTGGTCAGACTGGACAGGTGGCTGAACTCCTTGTCACACTGGGTGCACTGGTAGACGGGCCGCGCCCGGTGGCTGCGCTGGTGAGACAGCAGCTCCGCTTTGGTTCTGAAGGTGGCGTTACACTGGAAACAGGAGTGGGACCGCGAGGGGCGGGGCTCCGGGAGGCGGGGCGGCGCCACCACCGGGGGGCGGGGCTCTGCTTCAGGTGGACTCTGGAGGGTCACCGCTCCGCTCGCCGCCGCCGCCGCCGTCGTCGTCAATGCCGACCCGCACGACTTATTGGTACGCAGGTGACGGATCACCTGAAGAAGAGTAGTTAGAGTACTGAGCTCTGATTGGACGGGAGGTCCCCATCATATCACCACTAATACTACTACTACAGTACTGACCTGAGAGCGGTAGATGAAACATTTGCCACACTGAGGACACTTGTGCGCCACCCGCTGAGAATTGTGGGAAATGCTGTACAGAGCGTTGGCTGTGACCTCAGAGCAGGTGTCCTCTGATTGGTCGACGGTGTCCTCTGATTGATCCACAGAGTTTCCAGGTGAGTCCTTCAACCTGTCAGAAAACAAGCTGGTGAACACGGACCGGTTCTATGACCTGGAATCATCAGACCTCACTGAGCCGACGTCTCACCTGTCCTCCTCCACAGTCACAGGTGTGACATCACACTCCTCGCCGCCGCCCACTGCCGAGCTCTCATTGGACGCCTCGCTCTGACCGATCACCGTCTCCTCTGCCTCCTCCTGCTCCTCGTCCTCCGTCATCACCACCACCTCCACCTTCACCAGCTCCACGTCAGGGAGAGGCTCTGATTGGTCCTCTGAGTCTGGGCTGGGAGGAGGAGGCTCAGGATTGGTCAGTTTGGTGAAGAGGGGGTGGGACCAGGCTGAGAGGAGGATGTTCTCCGTGTCAGGACCCACTGAGGAGAAACCACCAGGTAGATCACATGATGACACCTGAACAGGACAACCAATAGAAAGCTGGCTCAGTACCTGTGGTGGAGGCTCGCCCCAGCAGGCAGCTCTGATTGGTCAGCAGCTCCCTCAGGTCGTCACGGTCCGCCTCCTGTAGACACTCCTCCAGACCACCGGGGGCAGCGTCCAGCCACGACGCAGCCTGAAACATCACACTTCCTGTTTACATCCCCCACAGCATCATGGGAACTGTAGTTCCGTGCTAATCAAGGTTTGTACTGTATGATGTACTGTATATGAGCTGAGGACCTGTTTGAAGTCGGGGACAGGAAACAGCTGGTCGGTCCTGGACAGGAAGTCAGATATGAGGTTCTGGAGGGCGGAGTCAAAGCGCTGGTCAAACACCTCCTGAACCAATCAGAGAACAGTCAGTCAGTCAGTGTTAGAGAGCTGAACACTAGTGATTATAGATGGTGATGATGTCATCACTGACCTGCAGGAGGCGCCGTCGG
>NC_133818.1:1128877-1137389 GCF_043250625.1 Sebastes fasciatus
AGAAACACAGGTGTTACAGGTGACACTTTACAGGAAGAGAAGAAGAAACACAGGTGTTACTGGTGACACGTTACAGGAAGAGAAGAAGAAGAAACACAGGTGTTACAGGTGACACGTTACAGGAAGAGAAGAAGAAGAAACACAGGTGTTACAGGTGACACGTTACAGGAAGAGAAGAAGAAGAAACACAGGTGTTACAGGTGACACGTGACAGGAAGAGAAGAAGAAGAAACACAGGTGTTACAGGTGACACGTTACAGGAAGAGAAGAAGAAGAAACACAGGTGTTACAGGTGACACGTTACAGGAAGAGAAGAAGAAGAAACACAGGTGTTACAGGTGACATGTTACAGGAAGAGAAGAAGAAGAAACACAGGTGTTACAGGTGACACGTTACAGGAAGAGAAGAAGAAGAAACACAGGTGTTACAGGTGACACGTTACAGGAAGAGAAGAAGAAGAAACACAGGTGTTACAGGTGACACGTTACAGGAAGAGAAGAAGAAACACAGGTGTTACTGGTGACACGTTACAGGAAGAGAAGAAGAAGAAACACAGGTGTTACAGGTGACACGTGACAGGAAGAGAAGAAGAAGAAACACAGGTGTTACAGGTGACACGTTACAGGAAGAGAAGAAGAAACACAGGTGTTACTGGTGACACGTTACAGGAAGAGAAGAAGAAGAAACACAGGTGTTACAGGTGACACGTTACAGGAAGAGAAGAAGAAGAAACACAGGTGTTACAGGTGACACGTGACAGGAAGAGAAGAAGAAGAAACACAGGTGTTACAGGTGACACGTTACAGGAAGAGAAGAAGAAACACAGGTGTTACAGGTGACATGTTACAGGAAGAGAAGAAGAAGAAACACAGGTGTTACAGGTGACACGTTACAGGAAGAGAAGAAGAAGAAACACAGGTGTTACAGGTGACACGTTACAGGAAGAGAAGAAGAAGAAACACAGGTGTTACTGGTGACACGTTACAGGAAGAGAAGAAGAAGAAACACAGGTGTTACAGGTGACACTTTACAGGAAGAGAAGAAGAAACACAGGTGTTACTGGTGACACGTTACAGGAAGAGAAGAAGAAGAAACACAGGTGTTACAGGTGACACGTTACAGGAAGAGAAGAAGAAACACAGGTGTTACAGGTGACACGTTACAGGAAGAGAAGAAGAAGAAACACAGGTGTTACAGGTGACACGTGACAGGAAGAGAAGAAGAAGAAACACAGGTGTTACAGGTGACACGTTACAGGAAGAGAAGAAGAAGAAACACAGGTGTTACAGGTGACACGTTACAGGAAGAGAAGAAGAAGAAACACAGGTGTTACAGGTGACACGTTACAGGAAGAGAAGAAGAAGAAACACAGGTGTTACAGGTGACACGTTACAGGAAGAGAAGAAGAAACACAGGTGTTACAGGTGACATGTTACAGGAAGAGAAGAAGAAGAAACACAGGTGTTACAGGTGACACGTTACAGGAAGAGAAGAAGAAGAAACACAGGTGTTACAGGTGACACGTTACAGGAAGAGAAGAAGAAGAAACACAGGTGTTACAGGTGACACGTTACAGGAAGAGAAGAAGAAGAAACACAGGTGTTACAGGTGACACGTTACAGGAAGAGAAGAAGAAACACAGGTGTTACAGGTGACACGTTACAGGAAGAGAAGAAGAAGAAACACAGGTGTTACAGGTGACACGTTACAGGAAGACAAGAAGAAGAAACACAGGTGTTACAGGTGACACGTTACAGGAAGACAAGAAGAAGAAACACAGGTGTTACAGGTGACACGTTACAGGAAGAGAAGAAGAAGAAACACAGGTGTTACAGGTGACACGTTACAGGAAGAGAAGAAGAAGAAACACAGGTGTTACAGGTGACACGTGACAGGAAGAGAAGAAGAAGAAACACAGGTGTTACAGGTGACACGTTACAGGAAGAGAAGAAGAAGAAACACAGGTGTTACTGGTGACACGTTACAGGAAGAGAAGAAGAAGAAACACAGGTGTTACAGGTGACACGTTACAGGAAGAGAAGAAGAAGAAA
This sequence comes from Sebastes fasciatus, assembly GCF_043250625.1. NCBI lineage: Eukaryota > Metazoa > Chordata > Actinopteri > Perciformes > Sebastidae > Sebastes > Sebastes fasciatus. Next base: position 1,130,929 of record NC_133818.1, read on the forward strand.
CACAGGTGTTACAGGTGACACGTGACAGGAAGAGAAGAAGAAGAAACACAGGTGTTACAGGTGACACGTTACAGGAAGAGAAGAAGAAGAAACACAGGTGTTACAGGTGACACGTTACAGGAAGAGAAGAAGAAGAAACACAGGTGTTACAGGTGACACGTTACAGGAAGAGAAGAAGAAGAAACACAGGTGTTACAGGTGACACGTTACAGGAAGAGAAGAAGAAACACAGGTGTTACAGGTGACATGTTACAGGAAGAGAAGAAGAAGAAACACAGGTGTTACAGGTGACACGTTACAGGAAGAGAAGAAGAAGAAACACAGGTGTTACAGGTGACACGTTACAGGAAGAGAAGAAGAAACACAGGTGTTACTGGTGACACGTTACAGGAAGAGAAGAAGAAGAAACACAGGTGTTACAGGTGACACGTGACAGGAAGAGAAGAAGAAGAAACACAAGTGTTACAGGTGACACGTTACAGGAAGAGAAGAAGAAACACAGGTGTTACTGGTGACACGTTACAGGAAGAGAAGAAGAAACAGAGGTGTTACAGGTGACACGTTACAGGAAGAGAAGAAGAAGAAACACAGGTGTTACAGGTGACACGTTACAGGAAGAGAAGAAGAAGAAACACAGGTGTTACAGGTGACACGTGACAGGAAGAGAAGAAGAAGAAACACAGGTGTTACAGGTGACACGTTACAGGAAGAGAAGAAGAAACACAGGTGTTACAGGTGACATGTTACAGGAAGAGAAGAAGAAGAAACACAGGTGTTACAGGTGACACGTTACAGGAAGAGAAGAAGAAGAAACACAGGTGTTACAGGTGACACGTTACAGGAAGAGAAGAAGAAGAAACACAGGTGTTACTGGTGACACGTTACAGGAAGAGAAGAAGAAGAAACACAGGTGTTACAGGTGACACGTTACAGGAAGAGAAGAAGAAGAAACACAGGTGTTACAGGTGACACGTTACAGGAAGAGAAGAAGAAGAAACACAGGTGTTACAGGTGACACGTGACAGGAAGAGAAGAAGAAGAAACACAGGTGTTACAGGTGACACGTTACAGGAAGAGAAGAAGAAGAAACACAGGTGTTACAGGTGACACGTTACAGGAAGAGAAGAAGAAGAAACACAGGTGTTACAGGTGACACGTTACAGGAAGAGAAGAAGAAGAAACACAGGTGTTACAGGTGACACGTTACAGGAAGAGAAGAAGAAACACAGGTGTTACAGGTGACATGTTACAGGAAGAGAAGAAGAAGAAACACAGGTGTTACAGGTGACACGTTACAGGAAGAGAAGAAGAAGAAACACAGGTGTTACAGGTGACACGTTACAGGAAGAGAAGAAGAAGAAACACAGGTGTTACAGGTGACACGTTACAGGAAGAGAAGAAGAAGAAACACAGGTGTTACAGGTGACACGTTACAGGAAGAGAAGAAGAAACACAGGTGTTACAGGTGACACGTTACAGGAAGAGAAGAAGAAGAAACACAGGTGTTACAGGTGACACGTTACAGGAAGAGAAGAAGAAACACAGGTGTTACAGGTGACACGTTACAGGAAGAGAAGAAGAAGAAACACAGGTGTTACAGGTGACACGTTACAGGAAGACAAGAAGAAGAAACACAGGTGTTACAGGTGACACGTTACAGGAAGACAAGAAGAAGAAACACAGGTGTTACAGGTGACACGTGACAGGAAGAGAAGAAGAAGAAACACAGGTGTTACAGGTGACACGTTACAGGAAGAGAAGAAGAAGAAACACAGGTGTTACAGGTGACACGTTACAGGAAGAGAAGAAGAAACACAGGTGTTACAGGTGACACGTTACAGGAAGAGAAGAAGAAGAAACACAGGTGTTACAGGTGACACGTTACAGGAAGACAAGAAGAAGAAACACAGGTGTTACAGGTGACACGATACAGGAAGACAAGAAGAAGAAACACAGGTGTTACAGGTGACACGTGACAGGAAGAGAAGAAGAAGAAACACAGGTGTTACAGGTGACACGTTACAGGAAGAGAAGAAGAAGAAACACAGGTGTTACTGGTGACACGTTACAGGAAGAGAAGAAGAAGAAACACAGGTGTTACAGGTGACACGTTACAGGAAGAGAAGAAGAAGAAACACAGGTGTTACAGGTGACACGTGACAGGAAGAGAAGAAGAAGAAACACAGGTGTTACAGGTGACACGTTACAGGAAGAGAAGAAGAAGAAACACAGGTGTTACAGGTGACACGTTACAGGAAGAGAAGAAGAAGAAACACAGGTGTTACAGGTGACACGTTACAGGAAGAGAAGAAGAAGAAACACAGGTGTTACAGGTGACACGTGACAGGAAGAGAAGAAGAAGAAACACAGGTGTTACAGGTGACACGTTACAGGAAGAGAAGAAGAAGAAACACAGGTGTTACTGGTGACACGTTACAGGAAGAGAAGAAGAAGAAACACAGGTGTTACAGGTGACACGTTACAGGAAGAGAAGAAGAAGAAACACAGGTGTTACAGGTGACACGTGACAGGAAGAGAAGAAGAAGAAACACAGGTGTTACAGGTGACACGTTACAGGAAGAGAAGAAGAAGAAACACAGGTGTTACAGGTGACAAGTTACAGGAAGAGAAGAAGAAGAAACACAGGTGTTACAGGTGACACGTTACAGGAAGAGAAGAAGAAGAAACACAGGTGTTACAGGTGACACGTTACAGGAAGAGAAGAAGAAACACAGGTGTTACAGGTGACATGTTACAGGAAGAGAAGAAGAAGAAACACAGGTGTTACAGGTGACACGTTACAGGAAGAGAAGAAGAAGAAACACAGGTGTTACAGGTGACACGTTACAGGAAGAGAAGAAGAAACACAGGTGTTACTGGTGACACGTTACAGGAAGAGAAGAAGAAGAAACACAGGTGTTACAGGTGACACGTGACAGGAAGAGAAGAAGAAGAAACACAGGTGTTACAGGTGACACGTTACAGGAAGAGAAGAAGAAACACAGGTGTTACTGGTGACACGTTACAGGAAGAGAAGAAGAAGAAACAGAGGTGTTACAGGTGACACGTTACAGGAAGAGAAGAAGAAGAAACACAGGTGTTACAGGTGACACGTTACAGGAAGAGAAGAAGAAGAAACACAGGTGTTACAGGTGACACGTGACAGGAAGAGAAGAAGAAGAAACACAGGTGTTACAGGTGACACGTTACAGGAAGAGAAGAAGAAACACAGGTGTTACAGGTGACATGTTACAGGAAGAGAAGAAGAAGAAACACAGGTGTTACAGGTGACACGTTACAGGAAGAGAAGAAGAAGAAACACAGGTGTTACAGGTGACACGTTACAGGAAGAGAAGAAGAAGAAACACAGGTGTTACTGGTGACACGTTACAGGAAGAGAAGAAGAAGAAACACAGGTGTTACAGGTGACACGTTACAGGAAGAGAAGAAGAAGAAACACAGGTGTTACAGGTGACACGTTACAGGAAGAGAAGAAGAAGAAACACAGGTGTTACAGGTGACACGTTACAGGAAGAGAAGAAGAAGAAACACAGGTGTTACAGGTGACACGTTACAGGAAGAGAAGAAGAAGAAACACAGGTGTTACAGGTGACACGTTACAGGAAGAGAAGAAGAAGAAACACAGGTGTTACAGGTGACACGTTACAGGAAGAGAAGAAGAAGAAACACAGGTGTTACAGGTGACACGTTACAGGAAGAGAAGAAGAAACACAGGTGTTACAGGTGACACGTTACAGGAAGAGAAGAAGAAGAAACACAGGTGTTACAGGTGACACGTTACAGGAAGAGAAGAAGAAGAAACACAGGTGTTACAGGTGACACGTTACAGGAAGAGAAGAAGAAGAAACACAGGTGTTACAGGTGACACGTTACAGGAAGAGAAGAAGAAGAAACACAGGTGTTACAGGTGACACGTTACAGGAAGAGAAGAAGAAACACAGGTGTTACAGGTGACACGTTACAGGAAGAGAAGAAGAAGAAACACAGGTGTTACAGGTGACACGTTACAGGAAGAGAAGAAGAAACACAGGTGTTACAGGTGACACGTTACAGGAAGAGAAGAAGAAGAAACACAGGTGTTACAGGTGACACGTTACAGGAAGACAAGAAGAAGAAACACAGGTGTTACAGGTGACACGTTACAGGAAGAGAAGAAGAAACACAGGTGTTACAGGTGACACGTGACAGGAAGAGAAGAAGAAGAAACACAGGTGTTACAGGTGACACGTTACAGGAAGAGAAGAAGAAGAAACACAGGTGTTACAGGTGACACGTTACAGGAAGAGAAGAAGAAACACAGGTGTTACAGGTGACACGTTACAGGAAGAGAAGAAGAAGAAACACAGGTGTTACAGGTGACACGTTACAGGAAGACAAGAAGAAGAAACACAGGTGTTACAGGTGACACGTTACAGGAAGACAAGAAGAAGAAACACAGGTGTTACAGGTGACACGTGACAGGAAGAGAAGAAGAAGAAACACAGGTGTTACAGGTGACACGTTACAGGAAGAGAAGAAGAAGAAACACAGGTGTTACTGGTGACACGTTACAGGAAGAGAAGAAGAAGAAACACAGGTGTTACAGGTGACACGTTACAGGAAGAGAAGAAGAAGAAACACAGGTGTTACAGGTGACACGTTACAGGAAGAGAAGAAGAAGAAACACAGGTGTTACAGGTGACACGTTACAGGAAGAGAAGAAGAAGAAACACAGGTGTTACAGGTGACACGTTACAGGAAGAGAAGAAGAAGAAACACAGGTGTTACAGGTGACACGTTACAGGAAGAGAAGAAGAAAACACAGGTGTTACAGGTGACACGTTACAGGAAGAGAAGAAGAAGAAACACAGGTGTTACAGGTGACACGTTACAGGAAGAGAAGAAGAAGAAACACAGGTGTTACAGGTGACACGTTACAGGAAGAGAAGAAGAAGAAACACAGGTGTTACAGGTGACACGTTACAGGAAGAGAAGAAGAAACACAGGTGTTACAGGTGACACGTTACAGGAAGAGAAGAAGAAACACAGGTGTTACAGGTGACACGTTACAGGAAGAGAAGAAGAAGAAACACAGGTGTTACAGGTGACACGTTACAGGAAGAGAAGAAGAAGAAACACAGGTGTTACAGGTGACACGTTACAGGAAGAGAAGAAGAAGAAACACAGGTGTTACAGGTGACACGTTACAGGAAGAGAAGAAGAAGAAACACAGGTGTTACAGGTGACACGTTACAGGAAGAGAAGAAGAAGAAACACAGGTGTTACAGGTGACACGTTACAGGAAGAGAAGAAGAAGAAACACAGGTGTTACAGGTGACACGTTACAGGAAGAGAAGAAGAAACACAGGTGTTACAGGTGACACGTTACAGGAAGAGAAGAAGAAGAAACACAGGTGTTACAGGTGACACGTTACAGGAAGAGAAGAAGAAGAAACACAGGTGTTACAGGTGACACGTTACAGGAAGAGAAGAAGAAGAAACACAGGTGTTACAGGTGACACGTTACAGGAAGAGAAGAAGAAGAAACACAGGTGTTACAGGTGACACGTTACAGGAAGAGAAGAAGAAGAAACACAGGTGTTACAGGTGACACGTTACAGGAAGAGAAGAAGAAGAAACACAGGTGTTACAGGTGACACGTTACAGGAAGAGAAGAAGAAGAAACACAGGTGTTACAGGTGACACGTTACAGGAAGAGAAGAAGAAGAAACACAGGTGTTACAGGTGACACGTTACAGGAAGAGAAGAAGAAGAAACACAGGTGTTACAGGTGACACGTTACAGGAAGAGAAGAAGAAGAAACACAGGTGTTACAGGTGACACGTTACAGGAAGAGAAGAAGAAGAAACACAGGTGTTACAGGTGACACGTTACAGGAAGAGAAGAAGAAGAAACACAGGTGTTACAGGTGACACGTTACAGGAAGAGAAGAAGAAGAAACACAGGTGTTACAGGTGACACGTTACAGGAAGAGAAGAAGAAGAAACACAGGTGTTACAGGTGACACGTTACAGGAAGAGAAGAAGAAGAAACACAGGTGTTACAGGTGACACGTTACAGGAAGAGAAGAAGAAGAAACACAGGTGTTACAGGTGACACGTTACAGGAAGAGAAGAAGAAGAAACACAGGTGTTACAGGTGACACGTTACAGCACAGGTGTACAGGTGACACGTTACAGGAAGAGAAGAAGAAGAAACACAGGTGTTACAGGTGACACGTTACAGGAAGAGAAGAAGAAGAAACACAGGTGTTACAGGTGACACGTTACAGGAAGAGAAGAAGAAGAAACACAGGTGTTACAGGTGACACGTTACAGGAAGAGAAGAAGAAACACAGGTGTTACAGGTGACACGTTACAGGAAGAGAAGAAGAAGAAACACAGGTGTTACAGGTGACACGTTACAGGAAGAGAAGAAGAAGAAACACAGGTGTTACAGGT
>NC_133818.1:1137589-1140089 GCF_043250625.1 Sebastes fasciatus
GGACAAGTTACAGGAAGAGAAGAAGAAACACAGGTGTTACAGGTGACACGTTACAGGAAGAGAAGAAGCAGAAACACAGGTGTTACGGTGACACGTTACAGGAAGACAAGAAGAAGAAACCCAGGTGTTACAGGTGACACGTTACAGGAAAGAAAGAAGAAGAAAACACAGGTGTTACAGGTGACACGTTACAGGAAGAGAAGAAGAAGAAACACAGGTGTTACAGGTGACACGTTACAGGAAAGAAGAAGAAGAAACACAGGTGTTACAGGTGACACGTTACAGGAAGAGGAAGAAGAAACACAGGTGTTACAGGTGACACGTTACAGGAAGAGAAGAAGAAGAAACACAGGTGTTACAGGTGACACGTTACAGGAAGAGAAGAAGAAGAAACACAGGTGTTACAGGTGACACGTTACAGGAAGACAAGAAGAAGAAACACAGGTGTTACAGGTGACACGTTACAGGAAAAAACAAGAAGAAGAAACACAGGTGTTACAGGTGACACGTTACAGGAAGAGAAGAAGAAGAAACACAGGTGTTACAGGTGACACGTTACAGGAAGAAGAGAAGAAGAAACACAGGTGTTACAGGTGACACGTTACAGGAAGAGAAGAAGAAGAAACACAGGTGTTACAGGTGACACGTTACAGGAAGAGAAGAAGAAGAAACACAGGTGTTACAGGTGACACGTTACAGGAAGAGAAGAAGAAGAAACACAGGTGTTACAGGTGACACGTTACAGGAAGAAGAAGAAGAAACACAGGTGTTACAGGTGACACGTTACAGGAAGAGAAGAAGAAACACAGGTGTTACAGGTGACACGTTACAGGAAGAGAAGAAGAAGAAACACAGGTGTTACAGGTGACACGTTACAGGAAGAAGAAGAAGAAACACAGGTGTTACAGGTGACACGTTACAGGAAGAAGAAGAAGAAACACAGGTGTTACAGGTGACACGTTACAGGAAGAGAAGAAGAAACACAGGTGTTACAGGTGACACGTTACAGGAAGAAGAAGAAGAAACACAGGTGTTACAGGTGACACGTTACAGGAAGAGAAGAAGAAGAACACAGGTGTTACAGGTGACACGTTACAGGAAGAGAAGAAGAAGAAACACAGGTGTTACAGGTGACACGTTACAGGAAGAGAAGAAGAAGAAACACAGGTGTTACAGGTGACACGTTACAGGAAGAGAAGAAGAAACACAGGTGTTACAGGTGACACGTTACAGGAAGAGAAGAAGAAACACAGGTGTTACAGGTGACACGTTACAGGAAGAGAAGAAGAAACACAGGTGTTACAGGTGACACGTTACAGGAAGAGAAGAAGAAGAAACACAGGTGTTACAGGTGACACGTTACAGGAAGAGAAGAAGAAGAAACACAGGTGTTACAGGTGACACGTTACAGGAAGACAAGAAGAAGAAACACAGGTGTTACAGGTGACACGTTACAGGAAGAGAGAAGAAGAAAAACACAGGTGTTACAGGTGACACGTTACAGGAAGAGAAGAAGAAGAAACACAGGTGTTACAGGTGACACGTTACAGGAAGAGAAGAAGAAGAAACACAGGTGTTACAGGTGACACGTTACAGGAAGAGAAGAAGAAGAAACACAGGTGTTACAGGTGACACGTTACAGGAAGAGAAGAAGAAGAAACACAGGTGTTACAGGTGACACGTTACAGGAAGAAGAAGAAGAAACACAGGTGTTACAGGTGACACGTGACAGGAAGAGAAGAAGAAGAAACACAGGTGTTACAGGTGACACGTTACAGGAAGAGAAGAAGAAGAAACACAGGTGTTACTGGTGACACGTTACAGGAAGAGAAGAAGAAGAAACACAGGTGTTACAGGTGACACGTTACAGGAAGAGAAGAAGAAGAAACACAGGTGTTACAGGTGACACGTTACAGGAAGAGAAGAAGAAGAAACACAGGTGTTACAGGTGACACGTTACAGGAAGAGAAGAAGAAGAAACACAGGTGTTACAGGTGACACGTTACAGGAAGAGAAGAAGAAGAAACACAGGTGTTACAGGTGACACGTTACAGGAAGAGAAGAAGAAGAAACACAGGTGTTACAGGTGACACGTTACAGGAAGAGAAGAAGAAGAAACACAGGTGTTACAGGTGACAGTTACAGGAAGAGGAAGAAGAAGAAACACAGGTGTTACAGGTGACACGTTACAGGAAGAGAAGAAGAAGAAACACAGGTGTTACAGGTGACACGTTACAGGAAAGAAGAAGGAAAGAGAAACACAGGTGTTACAGGTGACACGTTACAGGAAGAGAAGAAGAAACACAGGTGTTACAGGTGACACGTTACAGGAAGAGAAGAAGAAGAAACACAGGTGTTACAGGTGACACGTTACAGGAAGAGAAGAAGAAGAAACACAGGTGTTACAGGTGACACGTTACAGGAAGAGAAGAAGAAACACAGGTGTTACTGGTGACACGTTACAGGAAGAGAAGAAGAAGAAACACAGGTGTTACAGGTG
>NC_133818.1:1152589-1163502 GCF_043250625.1 Sebastes fasciatus
TGGACGGACGGAGGGACGGACGGACGGACGGACGGGAGGGGAAATTAGCTTTATAGATCGCAGCTGATTATAAATTAAACATTGAATTGAGGCAGAATTTGTCTTCCATAAATGTCAGAGAGGGAAGAAGAGCTTCTCTGTTCTACATTCTGCAGCCTCGACATCAGAGCAGCCGCTATTGATTCACAACGTCTGTCCATGTGAGTGGAAGTCAAGGACGGCAGCAGCTCACCCACGGCGGCGGACGAGGCCACATGTTGCTGCTGGAATGTTAAACAACCAATGAAACGCAGAGTGAACGTCGGCACCCGGGAGGAGCCATTAATACCACATCAGACACCACAGAAGAAGAGAAAGAGAGAGGAGGAGGAGGAGGGGGGGAGCGACAGGGGAGGAAGACGAAGTGGAAGCCAATTAGCCGCGTCGCCACGGCGATGCAATCCTCGTTAACGACCTCGCCGTCTGTCCTGTTTTTATCTCCCTCCCTCTCTCTCCTCCCCGGAGGATGTTTTCTCTCTCCTCCATCCCTCCATCCCTCCATCCCTCCATCCCTCCATCCTCCTCTTTAATTGGTGTGTGAGTGTGAAGAAGACGAGATGTGTTAGAACACTGAGAATGAATGTAAAGACGGAGTGTGTGTGAGCGTCCGCTTCATTCAGCACCACTTTATATCAGCATTAGTTCATTTAGTTATTTTAGTCGGCCTTAAACCTTCAGTTCCCACACGTATTATATTACATATTATATTACAGTGATGCTCAAAGTGAGTTTCAGATTCATCATATCTTTATTTTTTACTTTGACAAAACACGTTGGTACGTTACGTCGTTCCGCTCCGTCGTTCCGCTCCGTCGTTCCGCTCCGTCGTTCCGCTACGTCGTTCCGCTACGTCGTTCCGCTACGTCGTTCCGCTACGTCGTTCCGCTACGTCGTTCCGCACGTTGTTACGTTTTTAATTTGTTACGTTTTTGATTTGTTACGCTACGCTTTAGTATGTTTAACTCACCCCTGGGCCAGATGTTTGGTGTGTTTAACTCACCCCTGGGCCAGTGACAGCCAGATGTTTGGCATGTTTAACTCACCCCTGGGTCAGTGACAGCCAGATGTTTGGTGTGTTTAACTCACCCCTGGGTCAGTGACAGCCAGATGTTTGGTGTGTTTAACTCACCCCTGGGTCAGTGACAGCCAGATGTTTGGTATGTTTAACTCACCCCTGGGCCAGATGTTTGGTGTGTTTAACTCACCCCTGGGCCAGATGTTTGGTGTGTTTAACTCACCCCTGGGCCAGATGTTTGGTGTGTTTAACTCACCCCTGTGTCAGTGACAGCTGGATGTTGTAGCACGGCAGCAGAGGACGGTCGGACAGCTCAAACTCAAACACCTCTCTCCTGGCTCGTTGCTCTTCATCCTCGTCCTCCTCTTCATCTTCCTCGTCCTCCTCTGGACCCGGCGGGTCGGCCAGAACGTCGTCCCGTCCTCCGTCTCTGGACGGCTCTAGAACAACACAGAGGATCAGAGGACGTTATTCACGAAGTCAATGACCTTGAAGTCCTCGTTGGTTCAGCAGTTAGTCTCTTTAGGTTCTAGCTGTTTGGTGGACTTGGAGAAGGTTCAAGTGTCCGTGATGAGAGTCAGAACCTCCAAGTCGGAGGTCCTGGTTCTCTGCTGGGAACCGCTGGATTGTTCCCTCACTGCCCCAAGAGAGGGAGGTCAAGTATCTCTGGGTCTGGTTCACTAGTGAGGGCAAAATGGAGCGGGAGGTGGACAGGCGTTTCGGTGTTTAGGCGGTTCGGGTTAGGGTTAGGGTCACCGTGGTGTCCTTGTGTGTGTGTGTGTGTGTGTGTGTGTGTGTGTGTGTGTGTGTGTGTGTGTCTGTGTGTCTGTGTGTGTGTGTGTGTGTGAACTAACCGCACACTGAGCTGCCGTAGAACTCCCAGCAGATTCCTGGATCGCCCTCCGACCTTCCCTGGAGGTCAGACAGATAGTCTGCAGAGAGAGAGAGACGGCGAGTTCAAAGAGCCGGCCAATCAGAGAGGAGGAAGGCAGCGAGACGAAGACAATAGAGACACACAGAAACACACACACACACACACACACTCAGAAACACACACTCAGTGGAAGATGGGAAGAAGGAGATGAGTGTTTGTGCTCCGTCGGTGCCGGCGTGTCGCCGCGGCGCCTGGCGAGGAGACGGATGTTGGCAGGACTGTGTGTGTGTGTGTGTGTGTTAGTTTGTGTGTGTGTGTGTGTGTGTTAGTTTGTGTGTGTGTGTGTGTGTGTGTGTGTGGCGGTAAGCTGTTCTGGGATTCAACAGCCGCCTCATTAAACCCCTCCGGAGAGAGAGAACAAATACAGGCCGGGAGGATGGTAATCAGACAGGCTGCTGAGCACACACAACTACACACTACACACACACTACACACACAACTACACACTACACACTCAACCACACACACACACACAGAAACACACACTGGATCGGTTTCCTTCTCGTTGACTCCGACGTTTCGCTTGTTCGCTCTAAACCCGTTTCACTCTCTCAGTTTCTTATTAGCTTTATATCTATATATAGTATACAGTGTATATATATATATTGTATATATATATAGACATAGTATACAGTGTATATACACTGTATACTATGTCTATATATATATAAACCAGAGTTCAGATTTTGCCTCATAAATCAGCTGAATAATGAATCCCCCCCCCTCGTACCCTCCAGGAAGGTTTCCATGGCAGCGCTGTGGGTCATGTTGATTGGTCCTCGTCCAGAGTAGGAGGTGAGGGTTGGGTCGGCGCCGCAGGCCAGCAGGAAGCGCACCACCTCCACGTGGTCATTCTCCACGGCGTCATGCAGCGGTCTGACCACAAACAGAAAATAAACAATAGAATATAATTTTACACACGTTGTTGTTATGTACGACGGCGTTTTAGAGCCGTTACAGGATTTGATATTATATATTTTTTAAGAAAACACCATTTTTTAGGGTTCAATATCTTCAGATATAAAACTCCTACAGCCGTGAACTTTGGTAGAAGTACAGACGGAATAGTGTACAACAGATCTGACTGATTGAAAGGCTCGGCAATATGTCATATTTTTAATTACTGGCCTTTGAAAATAGGAAAAAAAGTGCAAAATGGGTGATTTTGGGGCCCCAGGAAGTCCCCCAAAGTATATACACATGGATGTTTCTATATTTCCTACTAAAAATATAATGTTTGATTGATGTTATTGCAAATTTCAGGGGATCTAACATAAACAGAATCAGATATACGGCAAGAATGACAGGCCGAGGTCTTTGAGATGCCAAAATGCCGACGTTGACTCATTCATACGACCATAAAAGATAGGACAGTTGAAGACGTCACCTTGGACTTTCTCACAGTTTTCAGACATTTTTAGATTTAAACAGAGAAAATAATAAAAGAATAAATAGTTTCAGCCTTAAAACAAACAAGATATAAAAGTATTGTTCTCCTGGTTGGTGAAGATTCGTTTCTATGCAGATGATGCAGTTATCTCTACAGTAGCCTCCTGTCTAAATCAAACTATTACTCACCTACAAACTGCCTTTTACACACTTCAGGGATCATATAACTGGACAACATAACCCGGAGACGTCTCGTACCTGGTCCCATCCTGAGCGCTGCAGTTGACGTCGGCACAGTGCTCCACCAGGTGGCGTACGATCCCCAGCCAGCCGCGGGCGCAGGCCTCATGCAGAGCGCAGTAGCCGGCGTTGTCTCGGTGGTTAACGTCGCAGATCCGCCGCTCCAGACAGTACAGCACCACCTCCTGGACACCGGAACACATTGAGGGATACTGGATGGTCATAAATATTTTAATTATTTAGGTTTTAATTGTTGATGAAAAACTAAACAACCATACACACGGTAAGATTTTATCTCCGACGTTAACTACAAAGTTCTTGTAGGAACTTTATTAATGACGTTTGTGTCCATCGTAACGCTGTTTATAAACTGATCGACTGTTAACGATGATTTGGTTCCAACTTTCAACTCCAACTGAACCAATTGGGGGTTGCTACGCTGTTTACCCTTCGAAGAAACCTCATTTTACCACGAAAACAAACCTCATTTTACCACGAAAAACAAACCTAATTTTACCACAAAAACAAACCTCATTTTACCACGGAAACAAACCTCATTTTACCTTGAAAACAAACCTCATTTTACCCTGAGAAGAAACCTAATTTTACCCTGAAAACAAACCTCATTTTACCACAAAAACAAACCTCATTTTACCACGAAAACAAACCTAATTTTACCACGGAAACAAACCTCATTTTACCTTGAAAACAAACCTCATTTTACCCTGAAAACAAACCTCATTTTACCCTGAGAAGAAACCTAATTTTACCCTGAAAACAAACCTAATTTTACCCTGAAAACAAACCTCATTTTACCACAAAAACAAACCTCATTTTACCACGAAAACAAACCTCATTTTACCTTGAAAACAAACCTAATTTTACCCTGAAAACAAACCTCATTTTACCCTGAGAAGAAACCTAATTTTACCCTGAAAACAAACCTAATTTTACCCTGAAAACAAACCTCATTTTACCACAAAAACAAACCTCATTTTCCCCCGAGAAGAAGGTAGACATTGCACCTTTATATCTTTACATGGACAACAGTCGTTGATATATTAATGCTCTGAATATGGAATAGAGAACCTTTAAGAGACGAACGCCTCTGAGGACTGAAACCTCTCTCTCTCTTGTTCTTCTTCTGCTCTTGAAATGATTGCGGCTGATAATAAACGTCCTGTGTGTGTCGTGATGGACGACGGCTTCATTTACAAACTGAGCTCGTTAGCTTCACCGCTGCACCTCAACGAGAGAGAGAGGGAGGAAGAGGAGGAGGAAGGGCGACACTGGTGAGGCCTGACTAGAGCTGTCACACTGGGCATGAAATATTCACACCATGTGTGTGTGTGTGTGTGTGTGTGTGTGTGTGTGTGTGTGTGTGCGGTTTAACAAATGCCTGCACACACACACACACACACACACACACACACACACACACACACACACACACACACACTTTATTCTGCCTCACAATGATTTCACAACGACGACTGAATTTCAATAAAGGGCATCGGTGTCGACGCAGCGCTGCAGCGTTAATGTCACAGGTTTGAGTCCAGCTGGTGACGCCTGCTGTTAACGGGTCTGTCCTGAGGGTGGCGCTGAAGGAAAGGTCATTAACATGTAGAGGGTTCATCCTCTGAGGAGCAGGAATGTGAAGGAAACATAGAGGTTTCTTCTCAGGGTAAAATGAGGTCCATACTCCCGGGTGCGTTTGCGTCTCGTTACCTCGTATCCCAGGCGGGCGGCACGCTGCAGCAGCGTCTCTCCGGCGTTCTTGTTCACGATGAGCCGGCGGACTTCAGGGGGGGCGGGCCGGGCGATGTGGGCGTGCTGCGGCGAGGGCGAGGGAGGCGGGTCGGACGGGGACGCCTGAAAGAGACGTTTGAAGTGATTAGCGTGAGCTGGAGGATCGCTTTTATTACCAACGAACAACAACGACAGGCGCTCGCTGGGTTTCTACGTTCAGCACCGTCAGAGGTTTACTCTGGTTGAAAATAGAGCTGCAGCTCCTCGACTCTCACAACTCTGATCGCTGAGCTTCATGTGTGGAAAGCCTGAGGCTGATGATGAGGAGGAGGAGGAGGAGGAGGAGGAGGAGGATTTGTTTTAAAGTAAAGAAGAAATGAGGATTCTCTCTCTCTTCACTGTCTGCATGGCTCACTCTCCCACTTCCTCTTTCTTTTGTTTCCTTGAGTTCATCGTCGCATGTTGACTTTGACTGTAACGTAGCAGAAACAGCATCAGTTCACCATTATCTTCATATCTGAGCGATCATCATGTCTAACAGCTGTAAACAACTGAAAAAGAAGGAGTTATCTGATTAGGATGCTTCCTGGACGGTTTTCTGGGTACAGAACCAGGACATGCTGGAGGACATGCTGAAGGACGTCCGGACTACGTTACTCAGGGCCCTTTTGCCTCATTTGGTCCGGTATTTAGGACTTTTCAGTTTGATCCGAACCAAAATTACACGTATGAAACCATCCCCGGACCAAACAGCCAAACCTTGGTCCGAGGAAAGTCTGTAGGTGACTCCAACAAGACGTAGGTGATGACAACGACAAGACGTAGGTGATGACAACGACAAGATGTAGGTGATGACAACGACAAGACCTAGGTGATGACAACGACAAGACCTAGGTGATGACAATGACAAGACCTAGGTGATGACAAAGACAAGACGCAGGTGACAACGTCAAGACGTAGGCGACGATAACAGGACGTAGGAGACTATGACAGGACGTAGGAGACTATGACAGGACGTAGTCGGTGTTAACAGTACAGAGGCGGTGATGAACGACAGGATGTAGGTGACGACAACGACAAGACATAGGTGACAATAACAGGCCGTAGGTGATGACAACGACGAGACGTAGGCAACAATAACAGGAGGTAGGCGACAATAACAGAACGTAGGCAACGACGAAAGGATGTAGGTGGTGAGGACTACGGGAAGTAGATGATGACGACGACAGGATGTAAGTGGAGAAGACAACGAGATGTAGGCGACGACAACAGGACGTAGTTCGTGATGACGACGACAAGATGTAGTTGATGACAATGACAAGACATAAATGATGAGGACGATGGGACGTATGCGCCAACGACATGACGTAGGTGACGATGAATACTAGTAGTACTGCTACTACAAAACTAACAAAAGGAACTACTAATTTATGCATTTAAGAGTTAATTCCGTTGACATCAGGGTTAATGGTTGTATGTGTGTGACAGACACTAATAATCATAATAAATGACCATGGTGCAGCAGTGCCTTGCTCAGAGGCTCTGCAGCTGAATTTGAACCTTCCAGAGTTGAACGGAAATTCATAATAATCCTGAACAGTGATGTTGATCCATATTACAACCAAAACTCCCTTTAAATGAATAAATATGTGTATTCTCTCAAGTTATGGATTTTTTCTGTTTATTTTTATCATTAAATTTTGGTCATTTTAATAAATAAATACGTTTATCCTCTTGCGTTATAGATTTTTTGTATCATTAAATTTAGATTTTTTGTTTTTAAATTGATTCAGATTTTTAAATATTATTATTTTTCTTATTTAAACTCGGATGAATTCCGTCTGTTTCCTGAATGAGGATAAACGCAGGAAGAGACGATGAAAAGCTGCAGCGCTGAGCAGCCGACGCCACGGCAACAGCCTCCGCCGCTTAGCAGCCAGACAGCGTGTGCGTGTTAACGCGTTAGTGTGTGTGTGTGTGTGTGTGTAATGTGTGTGTGCAGGCGTCTGTCAAACGCTCGCCGTCACGCATCAGCAAACAGGAAGCCAGCTTTGCCCTGGAGGTGTGTGTGTGTGTTTTAGTGTGTGTTTGGTGTGTGTGTGTGTTTTCTAGCGCAGCAAACAAGGAAAAGAGACAGTGTGTGTGTGCGTGTGTTAGTGTGTGTTTTAGTGTGTGTGCGTCCTCGCTGCCCGGAGGAAATCTCCGGTGCAGCAGCTGTCAGAACGACACAAGCCGCCGCCGCCACCGCCACCGCCACCGCCACCGCCACCGCCACCGCACACACAGAATACATGTGGAGAATATTATTCTTCCTCCATAACCTTCAATCACTCCCTCCCTCCTCACTCCCTCCCTCCTTCACTCCCTCCCTCCTCACTCCCTCCCTCCTTCACTCCCTCCCTCCTTCACTCCCTCCCTCCTCACTCACTCACTCCCTCCCTCCTTCACTCCCTCCCTCCTCACTCCCTCCCTCCTTCACTCCCTCCCTCCTCACTCCCTCCCTCCTTCACTCCCTCCCTCCTTCACTCCCTCCCTCCTCACTCACTCCCTCCCTCCTTCACTCCCTCCCTCCTCACTCCCTCCCTCCTTCACTCCCTCTCTCATTCACTTTAATCTGCAGTGAATTCAATCACACACACACACACACACACACACACACACACACAGTAACACACACACAGTAACACACACACGTCGTCCCTGCAGAGATTTCCCAGCGAGCTCCAATCAGGACGATAATTGCAGCGATTAACAGCGAGAGAAGAAGAAAGAAAGGAAGAAAGAAAGGAGGAACAACAGAAGAAGAAGAAAAACAACTAAATCTGACGATATTTGAGATTGTGTGTTTGAGCTGTGGAATTTGGTGTAAAAATGAAAAGACAAAAGATGGAGGTTATTTGGGAATCAAACCTCGGTACTGTTTATGTAGCGACTAAATGTGTCCGAGGAACCGAGTGAGGAGGACTGAGTCAGATCTCCAGCTCAGTTTCAAGGCGTTTCTTTTACTATTTTAACTAAAACGTATCGTTTTAACACCGTCTTGGAACAGGACGTAGGTGATGATAACGACAAGACGTAGGCAGCAACGGAGGAACACAGGCGTTGATGATGACAGGACGTAGGTGATGACAATGGGACGTAGGTGATGACAATGGGACGTAGGTGATGACAACGACAAGACGTAGGCGACAAGACATAGGCGACAACGACGGAACGCAGGAGGTGATGATGACAGGACGTAGGTGACGACAATGGGACGACAATGGGACATAGGTGATGACAACGACAAGATGTAGGTGACGACGATGGGACGTAGGTGATGACAATGACAAGACGTAGGTGACAACGGCGGAGCGCAGGCGGTGATGATGACAGGACGTAGGTGAAGACAATGGGACGTAGGTGATGACAACGACAAGACATAGGCGACAAGACGTAGGCGACAACGACGGAACGTAGGCGGTGATGATGACAGGACGTAGGTGACGACGATGGGACGTAGGTGATGACAATGACAAGACGTAGGTGACAACGGCGGAGCGCAGGCGGTGATGATGACAGGACATAGGTGAAGACAATGGGACGTAGGTGATGACAACGACAAGACGTAGGTGACAACGGCGGAGCGCAGGCGGTGATGATGACAGGACGTAGGTGAAGACAATGGGACGTAGGTGATGACAACGACAAGACATAGGCGACAAGACGTAGGCGACAACGACGGAACGCAGGCGGTGATGATGACAGGACGTAGGTGACGACGATGGGACGTAGGTGATGACAATGACAAGACGTAGGTGACAACGGCGGAGCGCAGGCGGTGATGATGACAGGACATAGGTGAAGACAATGGGACGTAGGTGATGACAACGACAAGACATAGGGGACAAGACGTAGGCGACAACGACGGAACGCAGGTGATGATGACAGGACGTAGGTGATGACAATGGGACATAGGTGATGACAACGACAAGACGTAGGCGACAACGGCGGAACGCAGGCGGTGATGATGACAGGACGTAGGTGACGACGATGGGACATAGGTGATGACAACGACAAGACGTAGGCGACAACGGCGGAACGCAGGCGGTGATGATGACAGGACGTAGGTGACGACGATGGGACGTAGGTGATGACAACGACAAGACGTAGGTGACAACGGCGGAGCGCAGGCGGTGATGATGACAGGACATAGGTGAAGACAATGGGACGTAGGTGATGACAACGACAAGACGTAGGCGACAACGGCGGAGCGCAGGCGGTGATGATGACAGGACGTAGGTGAAGACAATGGGACGTAGGTGATGACAACGACAAGACGTAGGCGACAACAACGGAACGCAGGAGGTGATGATGACAGGACGTAGGTGATGACGATGGGACGTAGGTGATGACAACGACAAGACGTAGGCGACAACGGCGGAACGCAGGCGGTGATGATGACAGGACGTAGGCGACGACAATGGGACGTAGATGATGACAATGAGAAGACGTAGGTGAAGACGATGGGACGTAGGTGATGACAACGACAAGACGTAGGTGACGACGATGGGACGTAGGTGATGACAATGACAAGATGTAGGCGACGACGATGGGACCTAGGCGATGACAACGACAAGACGTAGGCGACGACGATGGGACCTAGGCGATGATGACAACGGGAAGTACGCGACGACGACGTAACGTAGGCGGTGATGATTTCAGGACGTAGGCAACGACAATGGGACGTAGGTGATGACATCGACAAGACGTAGGCGATGACGATGGGACGTACGTGATGATGACAACGGGATGTAGGCGATGACGACAGTACGTAGGCGACGATGAGGGGACGGAGGCAACACTGACGGAACGTAGGTGATGACATGTAAAGGCTGAGACGATGAGACGTATGTCTCGTCGACGTTTTGACTTGGTCTTTTCGTTCTCTGAACACGGTCTTGTGGGTATAAGAAAACAAGCACTCCCCGACCACCCGTTTTACCTAGAGGCGCTTGATTTGAACACCTGCAAGCTCTGAACATTTTCCTTTTTTTATTTATGGCTTTATTTTTCTCGTAAACGTGAATCAATTTGGAGAAAACAAGCGCTCCCTCCCTCCCGACCTCGTCCCCCGGGTGTCTGAGTGGGTGTATGAGTCATGATGAGTCTCATCTGTTTTTACATGTCAGCCTCAAACTAAACAACAAAACAAGCGCTCTCAAACTCCTTTTATCCACATCTGGGTTTTAACACCGTCAACACTGAAAACATCACAACCAGGAAGCTAAACAACAAAACAAGCGCTCCTCTCTCACCTTTCCACTCGCCTCATCGTCGCTTCCTCCCCCGTCTCTCTCCTCCTCCCTCGCCGCTTCTCCTCCCGTGTGCTTCGTCTTGCAGGGACGCTTGCCCTTCGGCCTGCTGAGGTCGTCTTTGTGGCAGCGGAAGGGATGGCGGTCGGGACAGGGCGAGAAGGAGGGAGGAAGAGGAGGTAAGGAAGGGAGGAAGCCGGAGACCCGGCGGCTCTCCCTCAGCTTCTGATGCTTGTCCTGGAGGCGGGAG
>NC_133818.1:1168602-1186102 GCF_043250625.1 Sebastes fasciatus
GTCCTCTGTAACGGTGGTAACGGTGTACTTCCCGTCCTCTGTAACGGTGTACTTCTCGTCCTCTGTAACGGTGGTAACGGTGTACTTCCTGTCCTCTGTAACGGTGTACTTCCTGTCCTCTGTAACGGTGATAACGGTGTACTTCCTGTCCTCTGTAACGGTGGTAACGGTGTACTTCCCGTCCTCTGTAACGGTGGTAACGGTGTACTTCTCGTCCTCTGTAACGGTGGTAACGGTGTACTTCCTGTCCTCTGTAACGGTGTACTTCCTGTCCTCTGTAACGGTGGTAACGGTGTACTTCCTGTCCTCTGTAACGGTGGTAACGGTGTACTTCCCGTCCTTGGTAACGGTGTACTTCCTGTCCTCTGTAACGGTGGTAACGGTGTACTTCCTGTCCTCTGTAACGGTGTACTTCCTGTCCTCTGTAACGCCGTACTTTCCGTCCTTGGTAACGGTGTACTTCCTGTCCTCTGTAACGCCGTACTTCCCGTCCTCTGTAACGGTGGTAACGGTGTACTTCCTGTCCTCTGTAACGCCGTACTTTCCGTCCTCGGTAACGGTGTACTTCCTGTCCTCTGTAACGCCGTACTTTCCGTCCTCGATAACTGTACTTTCCGTCCTCGGTAACGGTGTACTTCCCGTCCTCGGTAACGGTGTACTTCCCGTCCTTGGTAACGGTGTACTTCCCGTCCTCGGTAACGGTGTACTTCCTGTCCTCTGTAACGCCGTACTTTCCGTCCTCGGTAACGGTGTACTTCCTGTCCTCTGTAACGCCGTACTTTCAGTCCTCGGTAACGGTGTACTTCCTGTCCTCTGTAACGCCGTACTTTCCGTCCTTGGTAACGGTGTACTTCCCGTCCTCGGTAACGGTGTACTTCCCGTCCTCGGTAACGGTGTACTTCCCGTCCTCGGTAACGGTGTACTTCCCGTCCTCGGTAACGGTGTACTTCCCGTCCTCGGTAACGGTGTACTTTCCGTCCTCGGTAACGGTGTACTTCCTGTCCTCGGTAACGCTGTACTTCCTGTCCTCTGTAACGGTGGTAACGGTGTACTTTCCGTCCTCGGTAACGATGTACTTCCTGTCCTCGGTAACGGTGTACTTCCTGTCCTCTGTAACGGTGTACTTTCCGTCCTCGGTAACGGTGTACTTCCCGTCCTCGGTAACGGTGTACTTCCTGTCCTCGGTAACGGTGTACTTCCTGTCCTCTGTAACGGTGTACTTTCCGTCCTCGGTAACGGTGTACTTCCTGTCCTCTGTAACGGTGTACTTTCCGTCCTCGGTAACGGTGTACTTTCCGTCCTCGGTAACGATGTACTTCCTGTCCTCGGTAACGGTGTACTTCCTGTCCTCTGTAACGGTGTACTTTCCGTCCTCGGTAACGATGTACTTCCTGTCCTCTGTAACGGTGTACTTTCCGTCCTCGGTAACGGTGTACTTCCCGTCCTCGGTAACGGTGTACTTCCTGTCCTCTGTAACGGTGTACTTCCTGTCCTCTGTAACGTTGTACTTTCCGTCCTCGGTAACGGTGTACTTCCTGTCCTCTGTAACGGTGTACTTTCCGTCCTCGGTAACGGTGTACTTTCCGTCCTCGGTAACGATGTACTTCCTGTCCTCGGTAACGGTGTACTTCCTGTCCTCTGTAACGGTGTACTTCCTGTCCTCTGTAACGGTGTACTTCCTGTCCTCTGTAACGGTGTACTTCCCGTCCTCGGTAACGGTGTACTTCCCGTCCTCGGTAACGGTGTACTTCCTGTCCTCTGTAACGGTGTACTTCCTGTCCTCTGTAACGTTGTACTTTCCGTCCTCGGTAACGATGTACTTCCTGTCCTCAGGTACGTCCCGTCTCAGGCGGACGTGGCGGTGTTCGAGGCGATCTCGGCGCAGCCCTCGGCCGACCTGTGCCACGCCCTCCGCTGGTACAACCACATCAAGTCCTACCAGAGCCAGAAGAGCAGGTGAGGACGGTGATGTCATCGGGGAGGGGGGGTACACGGGTGTGATTGTGACATCATCAGTGACGCAGCGTCCTCCCCCCCATCAGTCTCCCAGGTGTGAAGAAGCCCCTGGGTCAGTACGGCCCTTCAGGTGTGGCTGACACCACGTCTGGCTCCGCCCCCCCCGCCTGCAAGGACGACGATGACGACGACATCGACCTGTTCGGCTCCGACGAAGAGGTGAGGTCGCCGTGATGTCGTCGTGATGTCATCGATGTATTCATCTCATGTACCGTGTTAAATGTTCCCCGTGTGTCGTCTTGCAGGAGGACGCCGATGCGGCCAGGCTGAAGGAGGAGCGTCTGGCAGAGTACGCCGCCAGGAAGTCAAAGAGTACGTCAGCCAATCACAGCGCAGCTCAGTCACATGATCAGAGTCTCTTTATGATGATCAATTACCATCTTTCGTCTGACGCCTGATGGACGCCATGTTTACCTGAGAGAGTCTCTGAGCTTCCTGTGTACCTTAACCTTCAGGCTGTTTCCATGGTAACTGACTCCTCCCCTTCCTCCTCCTCAGAGCCCGCCCTCATCGCCAAGTCCTCGCTCCTATTGGACGTCAAGCCGTGGGACGACGAGACGGACATGTCCAAGCTGGAGGAGTGTGTCCGCAGCATCCAGATGGACGGGCTGGTCTGGGGACATTGTAAGAGTACTACATACATAGTACTACACATACAGAGTACTAGTACTACACACACAGTACTAGTAGTAGTAGCAGCAGTAGTAGTCATCGTGGTCATCGTGGGTATCTGCAGACGTGATGATGATCATCTCACCATCTTTCGGCTGAATGTGATGATGCCACTTTCTGATCTGAACCTCTGCAGAGAAACACTGATAGTTATTGATCACTCTGATAGTTATTGATCACTCTGATGGTTATTGATCACTCTGATAGTTATTGATCACTCTGATGGTTATTGATCACTCTGATAGTTATTGATCACTCTGATAGTTATTGATCACTCTGATAGTTATTGATCACTCTGATGGTTATTGATCACTCTGATGGTTATTGATCACTCTGATAGTTATTAATTACTCTGATGGTTATTGATCACTCTGATAGTTATTGATCACTCTGATGGTTATTGATCACTCTGATAGTTATTGATCACTCTGATAGTTATTGATCACTCTGATAGTTATTGATCACTCTGATAGTTATTGATCACTCTGATGGTTATTGATCACTCTTATGGTTATTGATCACTCTGATAGTTATTCATTACTCTGATGGTTATTGATCACTCTGATAGTTATTGATCACTCTTATGGTTATTGATCACTCTTATGGTTATTGATCACTGATAGTTATTGATCACTGATAGTTATTGATCACTCTGATGGTTATTGATCACTCTGATAGTTATTGATCACTCTGATGGTTATTGATTACTCTGATGGTTATTGAATATTGATTGATTACACTGATTGATGATAATAATGTGTGTCCTGTGTGGTGCAGCTAAACTGCTCCCGGTGGGTTACGGCATCAACAAGCTGCAGATCAACTGTGTGGTGGAAGACGACAAGGTGAGACCACCTCTGACCTCTGACCTCTAACATGACCCCTCTTTAGAGGAGCTCACCTGATATCTGTGTTTGTTTACCTGTGTTTGTTTACCTGTCAGGTGGGCACAGACCTCCTGGAGGAGCAGATCTCAGCCTTCGAGGACCTGGTTCAGTCGATGGACGTCGCTGCTTTCAACAAGATCTGATCACAAACATCACGTTAATAATAAAGAGCACTTCAACACAACTGCTACTACTACTGTCTCATTACTACTACTGTCTGATCACTACTGTCTGATTACTACTACTGTCTCATTACTACTACTGTCTGATCACTACTGTCTGATCACTACTGTCTGATCACTACTACTGTCTGATTACTACTGTCTGATCACTACTGTCTGATTACTACTACTACTGTCTCTGAGTTATTGAATCTAACCCGAGCAGCTGTTGCTGTTAGCAGCAGCTGCTCTTTATTAAAGTCTCATGTTTCTAATTGAAATGAACAGAAAAGCTGCTGCTGGTCTTCTAACCAGAGGACCAGTAAGACATAGAAATGCACTAGATAGAACTGGTGTGATCAGTGATGATATTAAACAGTTGTTACCTGAAGTCGGTCATATTGAAGGTGTTTTAAAAGCGTCACATTTCCAGCTGGACTTCAGTCACAACTAAAGCAGAGTAGAGCTCTAATGTGAATATATAACTGCTAAACTGATCTATAATCAGAGTGTAGTCCTGACTATGATAGATCTGATAATGGATCAGTTCTGGTGTACAATGTGAGTGGTAGATGAGGGTGCAGTACCGTGTCCGTCCGGCGGGCGGGCGGCCGCAGCAGCGCTGTGAGAGAGAGACGGAGACGGATCCCGCAGAAGAAGAAGCAGCAGACCGGAAACTAAACAGAGCAGAGGAGCAGGTTGATGCTGCTGTCAGGAGGCGGGAAGAGCCTTTAATCACAACAACAACAACAACAACAGACGGCTTCAGGTAAACCAACCGATCCATTATTCACAACCCGCCTCATTCAGCCTGAACCCCGAACCCAACCAGCTACCAGCTAACAGCAGCTAACAGCTAGCCTCTAGCGGCAGAGACGCGTCTCCATGGTTACACGGAGACGCGTCTCCATGGTTACACGGAGTTAACCCGGTCTAATAACCCGCTTCGGTTAAACTGGACCCGTTAGCTCTGCAGCTAGTTAGCCTCACATAGAGACAGCCAATCAGAGCACGAGTTACAGCTCCTCAGCCAATCAGAGCACGAGTTACAGCTCCTCAGCCAATCAGAGCACGAGTTACAGCTCCTCAGCCAATCAGAGCACGAGTTACAGCTCCACTCAGCCAATCAGAGCACGAGTTACAGCTCCTCAGCCAATCAGAGCACGAGTTACAGCTCCACTCAGCCAATCAGAGCACGAGTTACAGTTCCTCAGCCAATCACAGCACGAGTTACAGCTCCACTCAGCCAATCAGAGCACGAGTTACAGCTCCTCAGCCAATCAGAGCACGAGTTAGAGCTCCACTCAGCCAATCAGAGCACGAGTTACAGCTCCTCAGCCAATCAGAGCACGAGTTACAGCTCCACTCAGCCAATCAGAGCACGAGTTACAGTTCCACTCAGCCAATCAGAGCACGAGTTACAGCTCCTCAGCCAATCGGAGCACGAGTTACAGCTCCACTCAGCCAATCAGAGCACGAGTTACAGCTCCACTCAGCCAATCAGAGCACGAGTTACAGTTCCTCAGCCAATCAGAGCACGAGTTACAGCTCCACTCAGCCAATCAGAGCACGAGTTACAGCTCCACTCAGCCAATCAGAGCACGAGTTACAGCTCCACTCAGCCAATCAGAGCACGAGTTACAGCTCCTCAGCCAATCAGAGCACGAGTTACAGCTCCACTCAGCCAATCAGAGCACGAGTTACAGCTCCTCAGCCAATCAGAGCACGAGTTACAGTTCCACTCAGCCAATCAGAGCACGAGTTACAGCTCCTCAGCCAATCAGAGCACGAGTTACAGCTCCACTCAGCCAATCAGAGCACGAGTTACAGCTCCTCAGCCAATCAGAGCACGAGTTACAGTTCCTCAGCCAATCAGAGCACGAGTTACAGTTCCACTCAGCCAATCAGAGCACGAGTTACAGTTCCACTCAGCCAATCAGAGTACGAGTTACAGCTCCTCAGCCAATCAGAGCACGAGTTACAGCTCCTCAGCCAATCAGAGCACGAGTTACAGCTCCTCAGCCAATCAGAGTACGAGTTACAGCTCCACTCAGCCAATCAGAGCACGAGTTACAGTTCCACTCAGCCAATCAGAGTACGAGTTACAGCTCCACTCAGCCAATCAGAGCACGAGTTACAGTTCCTCAGCCAATCAGAGCACGAGTTACAGTTCCTCAGCCAATCAGAGCACGAGTTACAGTTCCTCAGCCAATCAGAGCACGAGTTACAGTTCCTCAGCCAATCAGAGCACGAGTTACAGTTCCTCAGCCAATCAGAGCACGAGTTACAGTTCCTCAGCCAATCAGAGCACGAGTTACAGTTCCTCAGCCAATCAGAGCACGAGTTAGAGCTCCACTCAGCCAATCAGAGCACGAGTTAGAGCTCCACTCAGCCAATCAGAGCACGAGTTACAGTTCCACTCAGCCAATCAGAGCACGAGTTACAGTTCCTCAGCCAATCAGAGCACGAGTTACAGCTCCTCAGCCAATCAGAGTACGAGTTACAGTTCCTCAGCCAATCAGAGCACGAGTTACAGCTCCTCAGCCAATCAGAGTACGAGTTACAGTTCCTCAGCCAATCAGAGCACGAGTTACAGTTCCTCAGCCAATCAGAGCACGAGTTACAGCTCCACTCAGCCAATCAGAGCACGAGTTACAGCTCCACTCAGCCAATCAGAGCACGAGTTACAGTTCCACTCAGCCAATCAGAGCACGAGTTACAGCTCCACTCAGCCAATCAGAGCACGAGTTACAGCTCCACTCAGCCAATCAGAGCACGAGTTACAGCTCCACTCAGCCAATCAGAGCACGAGTTACAGTTCCACTCAGCCAATCAGAGCACGAGTTACAGCTCCACTCAGCCAATCAGAGCACGAGTTACAGTTCCTCAGCCAATCAGAGCACGAGTTACAGCTCCACTCAGCCAATCAGAGCACGAGTTACAGTTCCTCAGCCAATCAGAGCACGAGTTACAGTTCCTCAGCCAATCAGAGCACGAGTTACAGCTCCTCAGCCAATCAGAGCACGAGTTACAGCTCCACTCAGCCAATCAGAGCACGAGTTACAGCTCCACTCAGCCAATCAGAGCACGAGTTACAGCTCCTCAGCCAATCAGAGCACGAGTTACAGCTCCACTCAGCCAATCAGAGCACGAGTTACAGCTCCACTCAGCCAATCAGAGCACGAGTTACAGCTCCACTCAGCCAATCAGAGCACGAGTTAGAGCTGCGCTCTAATTATCAATGAGAATAAGAATAATAAATTATAATAGTTTAGAGTTTATTAGATGAGCAACATTTGTAAAATAATCAATAATAATAATTATAATAAATAGTTTAGAGTTTATTAGATGAGCAACATTTGTATAATAATAAATAATAATAAATAAGATGTTTTATTTAATTAGGAACATTTGATTTATTATAGAAATAATAATAATAATAATAGTAATTTCTCCTCTTTTAAACATAAATATTTTTTTATACAGAAGTAGTTATTAAATAATCTTTGGACCAGTTTAGGAGAATTTTATAATAATAATTATTTTGTGAATTTGTTTTGTAATTTTTTGTCTTCTCACTTATGTCTCTTATAATAATAATAATTATTATTATTGTGTTGATATTTTTAATTCATCAGTTCCCATAAATCCCGTCATCTTCATCTGGTCTGTCAGATTAATAAAAACAGGACAATCAATCATCAATATCTATTGATTTCAATCTATCAGAATATTAAATGATAATCTGCTTTATTGATATGGCCTTACATAATAATCTATTATTCTATAATATGATCAATATGATTTTTAATGTCTGTCTCACATGTATTTAATTCATTATATTATTAGTAATGATTGTTAGAAATTGACTGAAATATGATAGAAATGTCAATAACTTTATTTACTTCTAATAATAATAATATAATAATAATAATATAATTATTATAATAATAATAAAATAATAATAATAATAATAATAACTCTTGTTTCACTTCTCTAAGCGAGGCTCTGTTATATGAATATTATTATTAATTGATTTTCTCTCTTCAGGCTCATGGACTCTCCACCTGAAACTCTCACCTGGTTACCGTTAGCAACAGCATGGAGCGCTCTGATTGGATGGATGACTCACTGACTGCACTGCCTCCAGGTGAGACGCCATTACCTGATGTTAAAGACACACCTGAAGAGACATAAAGAGAGTTAATGCAGGAGGCAGGATGAATACATTAATGTGTAATAAATGTGTTTCAGATCTCCAGCCAGCAGCAGGATGTCAGACTCCTCTGAACAGTCAGGTGACCAGAGGAAGGCGGAGTCCCCCAGCAGGTGAGTCTACCTGTTGATGATCCGCCATCACAACATGTGTTGGGGTTCGGTTCTCTAGAAGGGTTCTTATCCCCTCTCTCTGACTGACAGGATGTGGGAGGAGTCTCAGCCAGGTCCGTCCAGGTGTCAGCCCAGCAGACAGGGTTACTGTGGATACTGCAGAGTCCTCTACAGCAACCTGGACCAGGTACACCTCACACCTGGAGCCGGTTACACCAACCGGTCTCCACCGGCCCCACGCAACCCTGAATCTGAGCTGTAGACATGTGACCTGTCCAATCAGAATCATGACATCATGCGTCTCTTCTCTCAGCACCTGTCCAGTCTCAGACACCTGGATTCTGTCCGGGCGTCCTCCCGAGGCTCCAGCACCGTCTCCTCCTCCAGCAGCAGCAGAACCAAACTAACCCTGCTGGAGCGCTTCCTGCAGGACGTCCTGCAGCACCACCCGCACCGCTACAACGACCCCAGGTAACTAAAACAAACACACCTGTACCGCTACAACGATCCCAGGTAACTAAAACAAACACACCTGTACCGCTACAACGACCCCAGGTATCTAAAACAAACACACCTGCACCGCTACAACGACCCCAGGTAACGAAAACAAACACACCTGTACCGCTACAACGATCCCAGGTAACTAAAACAAACACACCTGTACCGCTACAACGATCCCAGGTAACTAAAACAAACACACCTGTACCGCTACAACGACCCCAGGTATCTAAAACAAACACACCTGTACCGCTACAACGACCCCAGGTATCTAAAACAAACACACCTGTACCGCTACAACGATCCCAGGTAACTAAAACAAACACACCCGCACCGCTACAACGACCCCAGGTAACTAAAACAAACACACCTGTACTGCTACAACGATCCCAGGTAACTAAAACAAACACACCTGTACCGCTACAACGACCCCAGGTATCTAAAACAAACACACCTGTACCGCTACAACGATCCCAGGTAACTAAAACAAACACACCTGTACCGCTACAACGATCCCAGGTAACTAAAACAAACACACCTGTACCGCTACAACGACCCCAGGTATCTAAAACAAACACACCTGTACCGCTACAACGACCCCAGGTAACTAAAACAAACACACCTGTACCGCTACAACGACCCCAGGTATCTAAAACAAACACACCTGCACCGCTACAACGACCCCAGGTAACGAAAACAAACACACCTGTACCGCTACAACGATCCCAGGTAACTAAAACAAACACACCTGTACCGCTACAACGATCCCAGGTAACTAAAACAAACACACCTGTACCGCTACAACGACCCCAGGTAACTAAAACAAACACACCTGTACCGCTACAACGATCCCAGGTAACTAAAACAAACACACCTGTACCGCTACAACGATCCCAGGTAACTAAAACAAACACACCTGTACCGCTACAACGATCCCAGGTAACTAAAACAAACACACCTGCACCAGGTAACTAAAACAAACACACCTGTACCGCTACAACGACCCCAGGTAACAAAAACAAACACACCTGTACCGCTACAACGACCCCAGGTAACTAAAACAAACACACCTGCACCAGGTAACTAAAACAAACACCTGCACCAGGTAACTAAAACAAACACACCTGTACCAGGTAAATAAAACAAACACACCTGTACCAGGTAACTAAAACAAACACACCTGTACCAGGTAACTAAAACCAACACACCTGTACCAGGTAACTAAAACAAACACACCTGCACCAGGTAACTAAAACAAACACCTGCACCAGGTAACTAAAACAAACACACCTGTACCAGGTAACTAAAACCAACACACCTGTACCAGGTAACTAAAACAAACACACCTGTACCAGGTAACTAAAACAAACACACCTGCACCAGGTAACTAAAACAAACACACCTGTACCAGGTAACTAAAACAAACACACCTGCACCAGGTAACTAAAACAAACACACCTGCACCAGGTAACTAAAACAAACACACCTGCACCAGGTAACTAAAACAAACACACCTGCACCAGGTAACTAAAACAAACACACCTCCACCAGGTAACTAAAACAAACACACCTGCACCAGGTAACTAAAACAAAAACACCTGCACCAGGTAACTAAAACAAACACACCTGCACCAGGTAACTAAAACAAACACACCTGCACCAGGTAACTAAAACAAACACACCTCCACCAGGTAACTAAAACAAACACACCTGCACCAGGTAACTAAAACAAACACACCTGCAGCAGGTAACTAAAACAAACACACCTGCACCAGGTAACTAAAACAAACACACCTGTACCAGGTAACTAAAACAAAAACACCTGCACCAGGTAACTAAAACAAACACACCTGTACCAGGTAACTAAAACAAAAACACCTGCACCAGGTAACTAAAACAAACACACCTGCACCAGGTAACTAAAACAAACACACCTGCCCCAGGTAACTAAAACAAACACACCTGCAGCAGGTAACTAAAACAAACACACCTGCACCAGGTAACTAAAACAAACACACCTCCACCAGGTAACTAAAACAAACACACCTGTACCAGGTAACTAAAACAAACACACCTGTACCAGGTAACTAAAACAAACACACCTGCAGCAGGTAACTAAAACAAACACACCTGTACCAGGTAACTAAAACAAACACACCTGTACCAGGTAACTAAAGGTAAATCTGTGTCTCTGTCAGGCCGTCTCACGCTGACCTCCCGTCTGTCTCCGCCCCGCCGTTGCCGAAGGCGGAGCTTGATGAACTCTGTTTCTCTGACGACGACAGCCGGTCGCTGGGCACCAGGGAACACCTGTCCAGCTCTGACGACGCCTCCTGCCAGCCGGCCAATCAGAGAGAAGACGACCTCACACACAGCCAACCAGGAGAGGGAGTCGCAGAGGGGGCGGGTCAGGAGAGGCTGTCACCAATCAGAGAGCAGGAGGACGGCGGGACCGCCTCAGTAGGGCACACACAGTCATCACATGTACAGGCCCCGCCCCCCCACCACCAGGCCCCGCCCCCACACCACCAGACCACGCCCCCACACCACCAGGCCCCGCCCTCTGTTTACAGGAAGGCCCACAGGAAGACGAACCGAAGGAAAACCAGCGACTCCTCGACTTCCTCGCCACCCCACAGGGGTCCAGACCCCGGTCTCTGTCCAGACCCCGGTCCCTATCTAGACCCCGGGCCCTGTCCAGACCCCCCAACACAACTGAGGCCTCGTCCAGACCCTGCTCCCCGGCACCCCACAGAACTGAGGGCCTTTCCAGCCCCCGGTCCCGGTCCAGACGCCGGTCCCTGGTCCCTGAGGCTCTGTCCAGCCCCCGGTCCCGGTCCAGCACCCGGTCCCTGGTCCCTGAGGCCCTGTCCAGCCCCCGGTCCCGGTCCAGACCCCGGTCCCTGGTCCCTGAGGCCCTGGCTGAGCTGGCAGAAGGAGAGGAGGGAGGCTCATAAAGAGGAGGCGTTCTCGTCGGACCACAGCGACTCTCTGGACCGGACCATCGAGGAGGTTCGTCGGTCTCTACCAGTCCGCCGTTCTCACCTTCACCTGATCCTCCCGGCTAACCAGCTGTTTCTGTTCCACATCAGGTGATCCAGGGGTGTTGTCATGGCGTCACTTCCACTTCCTGCCAGCAGGAGGAGACGGAGAGCTTCCACTTCAGCCTTCCAGTCTCCATGGAAACACAGAGTGACGACTGGGACTCACCTGTCCAGGTACCGGTGTTCTGGTCTCACAGCCAGGTGACTCACCTGTCCAGGTATCGGTGTTCTGGCTGGAGGATTAGAGTTGACGAGGCTCCAGGTGTGATAGATGACATTGTTTCTGTTGGTTCTGGTTTCACAGCGAGGTGACTCACCTGTCCAGGTGAGCCAGGTGGAGGGGCGGGACCTGAGCCGTCTGATGGACGTCCAGGTGGACCTGGAGGACCAGGTGTACTCGCACCAGCTTGATTCCGCCCTCCGCGGCGAGCGGCGAGCCGAGGGCGGGGCCCGGCGGGACGAGGGCTTCTGGACTCTGCCGATAGAGGAGGTCCTGCCGGCCCCGGAACATATCCCAGAATCCTTCAGGGGGAAGACCTGGACCCAGATCGAACAGGAGGACGAGGAGAAGGTGGAGAAACTGGTCCGACAGTTCAGACGGGGAAGATTCATCTGCTACTTCGACACCGAGTCTCTGGCCAGGTACACTCACCTGTATTCTATACACTCACCTGTATTCTATACACTCACCTGTATTCTATACACTCACCTGTAATCTATAGACTCACCTGTAATCTATAGACTCACCTGTATTCTATAGACTCACCTGTATTCTATACACTCACCTGTATTACAGTATATACACTCACCTGTAATCTATAGACTCACCTGTAATCTATAGACTCACCTGTATTCTATAGACTCACCTGTATTCTATACACTCACCTGTATTACAGTATATACACTCACCTGTAATCTATAGACTCACCTGTAATCTATAGACTCACCTGTATTCTATAGACTCACCTGTATTCTATAGACTCACCTGTATTCTATACACTCACCTGTATTACAGTATATACACTCACCTGTAATCTATAGACTCACCTGTATTCTATACACTGAAGGAAATCCCCCAGGGAATCGTCACCTTCATGCGTGTTGGTTTATCTTCTAGGCAGCTGCAAGCTCAGAGTTAAAATCATAAAAGATTGCAAATTATGTTAAAATCAGTATCAATTTATTCCGTATATATATTCATCAAAGTTGCACAGAGTTATTACAGAATTCTGGATTCATCAATGTGTCCCTGATACCATGTAATACCGTGTTCAGTTCGCAGTGAATGAACACCGAGCTTTTCTTTCCACTTGCCTTTATACACAGCAATAAACATTCTCTGAAGGGAGGGGCAGAGTTTTGATCATTCTTAGTACTTTTCCATAATGTCACTATGACCTTCCTCTATCTGACTCCATCCCGTACACAACGTTATCTACTGTTCACAACATTCTGCCCTCTCCCCCCTATCTGTTTCTTCCCTAAGGCTGTGTCCTTGAGACTGTTCTATCTACACAAAAATATGTTTATGCCGTCCCTCAGGCGCCACAGTATTTATCTTATAATTCTTTAGTCTAAACATCTTCAACCCAATGAACTCGTAACATAATAGTTTAAGCATTGCCATATTATTCTTCATGATATATTTCCAACAACACTCACCTGTATTCTATAGACTCACCTGTACAGTTGTATATGTTCTGATGATGTCATCACTGTCAGGTGCGGTAGGAGGAGCCAAAACAAGGGTTGTGCTGATAACAAGGAGGCGGAGCCAGACACCGGCGTCCTGCCCTTATTGGACGGTGATGATGATGACTCGGCGTACGTCATGAGGAGGAGGAGGAAGAGGCGGGCCTTCAGAGTGGCGTCCAGGTGTCAGGTGAGAACGACGGACAGTTTTCAGTCAGTTTCTGTTGTCAGAAAGAAAGACGTCTTCCTCACCTGCGTCTGTTACCTCAGGTGGTCAAAGTGAGTCACAGCACTCAGACGGTCCATGTGGTCGTCCCAGCTGTCCGTCAACCGGCTCCAAAGGCCCCGCCCACCGGCGTCCCTGAGACCAATCAGGACGCAGCAGAGAGGACTCCAGAGGTGCAGGCCTGGCGCTGCCTCCCTCCGTCGTACTCCAACATCGTCACACCTCTGCAGCCTCGCACCTCTCTGGTCTACCTGCTCTGCCCCGCCGACGCACCTGCACCAGGCTCCGCCCACAAACGCTGCAGGAAGAAGAGGCGTCCGCTGGACCCGCAGGGGTTAAAGGTCAAATACAAACAACTTCCTGTCAGGTTCTACGACCCCGGGAGGAACCGCATCCTGAAGAACCCCCCCAGAGGCTTCCTGTCCGGCCCGCCGCCGCCGTGCGTCCGTCAGCTGTTCAGAAGTCTGAGTCCGGACCTGAACGCCGACAGGCCGCCGGGGGAGGGCGCCGCGGGGTCCTCCAGGGTCAGAGGTCAGAGGTCACCAGACACGCCCTTCAGCCACGCCAACACGTTCCTCCTGAGCACGCTCAGTAGGGACTCAGCACAGACTGACAAACAGGACGCGGTCAGGAGGCGGGGCAGGTCGTCTCAGGCCCCGCCCCCTCCACCTCACCGCGGGAGGGGGGGGAGGAGGGACAGGACACGCCCCCCAGCGTCCAACAGACGAACCAGGGCTCAGGCCACGCCCCCCCAGCCCAGGAGAGAAGGCCTGCGTCGGGCCGGACCCGGCAGGAAGGTCCCGGGGTCACCGGACCCGCCTCACCCTACCTCACCCCGCCGGGGGAGGGCCCGGAGGGGGCGGGGCTACGACAGGGGGCGAAGGTAGCAGGACAGGTATCCTGTTCAGGTAGCACGACAGGTGTCCTGCTCCCGGACAGGTGTCCTGCTCCCGGACAGGTGTCCTGTTCAGGTAGCACGGCAGGTATCCTGCTCTAGGGTTAGGGTTAACCCCTCTAGGACAGGTATCCTGTTCAGGTAGCAGGACACCTGTTCAGGTAGCAGGACACCTGTTCAGGTAGCAGGACACCTGTTCAGGTATCAGGTTACCTGTTCAGGTAGCAGGTTACCTGTTCAGGTATCAGGATACCTGTTCAGGTATCAGGTTACCTGTTCAGGTATCAGGTTACCTGTTCAGGTATCAGGATACCTGTTCAGGTAGCAGGTTACCTGTTCAGGTATCAGGATACCTGTTCAGGTATCAGGTTACCTGTTCAGGTATCAGGATACCTGTTCAGGTATCAGGTTACCTGTTCAGGTAGCAGGATACCTGTTCAGGTAGCAGGATACCTGTTCAGGTATCAGGATACCTGTTCAGGTATCAGGTTACCTGTTCAGGTATCAGGATACCTGTTCAGGTATCAGGATACCTGTTCAGGTATCAGGTTACCTGTTCAGGTAGCAGGTTACCTGTTCAGGTAGCAGGATACCTGTTCAGGTAGCAGGTTACCTGTTCAGGTAGCAGCCTCATTTATAAACTCTGAACGATGCCTTCACATGCAGTCGGGATGTTTAATGATCCACAAACATTGTTTGGTTAATTAATTATTAATGAATGAATGAATGAAGTTGATGAACGAGGCTGCTGGACTTTATATGAACTGGTTATTGATGTCAATATTAGAATTAAATCTTCTGATCAAAAACAAAAATAAAAGTTAACCTTTTTTATTTAAACCAAATTTATAATTTTATTTTTTTTATTTCATGAAATATTCAATTTAAATTGTTATAAATGATGACAAATAGAAAAGTAAAGTTGAATTTGATGTAATTCTTTTATTATAATGTTGGCAGCTGTTTGTGAAACACACCTGGTCAGGTGACATCCAGGTGAGACCCGGTACCTGTTGTTGATCTTTTCTACCTGTCCACTCTCATGTTTATTTAAATATCAATAAAGACCTTTTATAACCTGGATGTGAGTCCTCAGAATGTCTCAGAGTGTCTCAGGTGTGTCTCACGGCGTCCACCAGGTGGTGCAGAGAGTCTCCCACCTGGTCTGCAGCCTGCAGAAGCTCCGCCCTCTTCCTCTCACCTGGAGACAGGAAGTTAAAAACATCCTAATTAAAGTTATAGAAGTCCTTCTGGTTCATATTTATATTGATCTGAGACATCCTCACCTGTCTGTCTGTCTCTCCACCTGTCTGTCTCTCCACCTGTCTGTCTGTCTCTCCACCTGTCTGTCTCCATCACAGTCCTCAGTCTCTCTACAGTCTCCTGCAGCAGCTCCTCTGGACTACATGTCCCACAATCCTCTTCTTCCTCTTCTTCAGACAGACAGGTGTCCTCTTCCTGTGGCCCCGCCTCCTCTGGTCCGTCCTGTTGTCCTATTGGACGACAGAGGAACCGGTCACCTGCAGACTCCTCCTCTTCACAGTGGACATCATGTGATGGAGGTGTGTCCTGGTGCATTGTGGGAGAATGAGTTTGTAGTTCTTCCTCGCTCCACTCGTCCTCCGTCTTCAGCAACACTTCATCTTCATCTTCATCTTCATCCTCCTCTGTGTTTCCCTCCCTGTTCTCCGTGTTCTCCCTGTTCTCCCTGTTCTCCGTGCTCTCCCTGTTCTCCCTGTTCTCCGTGTTCTCCCTGTTCTCCGTGCTCTCCCTGTTCTCCGTGTTCTCCGTGCTCTCCCTGTTCTCCGTGTTCTCCGTGTTCTCCGTGCTCTCCCTGTTCTCCGTGCTCTCCGTGTTCTCCGTGTTCTCCCTGTTCTCCGTGCTCTCCCTGTTCTCCGTGTTCTCCCTGTTCTCCCTGTTCTCCGTGCTCTCCCTGTTCTCCGTGTTGTCCCTGTTTTCCCTGTTCTCCGTGTTCTCCCTGTTCTCCGTGTTCTCCCTTTTCTCCGTGTTCTCCCTGTTCTCCGTGCTCTCCCTGTTCTCCGTGTTGTCCCTGTTTTCCCTGTTCTCCCTGTTCTCCCTGTTCTCCCTGTTCTCCCTGTCCTCCCTGTTCTCCGTGTTCTCCGTGTCGACCCTCTGTGGCGTGTTGTTGGCGTGTGGTTGCGCCTCCATCGTGCTCAGAGCCTGAAGACAGGAAGAGGAACTATAACTTATTCACTATATTTATATTTATTGTGTTTGGCTTCCTGTCAGAGACTCATTCAGGTGTCACCTGTCCAGTCAGGTGACCTGTATTTATTTACCTGTGTGTTGTTACCTGTGTGTGTTTATTTACCTGTGTGTGTTGTTATCTGTGTGTTGTTACCTGTGTGTGTTTTGTTACCTATGTGTGTTTATTTACCTGTGTGTTGTTACCTGTGTGTGTTTATTTACCTGTGTTGTTACCTGTGTGTTGTTACCTGTGTGTGTTTTGTTACCTATGTGTGTTTATTTACCTGTGTGTTGTTACCTGTGAGTGTTTATTTACCTGTGTGTTGTTACCTGTGTGTGTTTATTTACCTGTGTGTTGTTACCTGTGTGTGTTTATTTACCTGTGTGTTGTTACCTGTGTGTGTTTATTTACCTGTGTGTTGTTACCTATGTGTTTATTTACCTGTGTGTTGTTACCTGTGAGTGTTTATTTACCTGTGTGTTGTTACCTGTGAGTGTTTATTTACCTGTGTGTTGTTACCTGTGTGTGTTTATTTACCTGTGTGTTGTTACCTGTGTGTGTTTATTTACCTGTGTGTTGTTACCTGTGAGTGTTTATTTACCTGTGTGTTGTTACCTGTGAGTGTTTATTTACCTGTGTGTTGTTACCTGTGTGTGTGTTGTTACCTGTGTGTTGTTACCTGTGTGTGTGTTGTTACCTGTGTGTTGTTACCTGTGAGTGTTTATTTACCTGTGTGTTGTTACCGGTGTGTGTTTATTTACCTGTGTGTTGTTACCTGTGTGTGTTTATTTACCTGTGTGTTGTTACCTGTGTGTGTTTATTTACCTGTGTGTTGTTACCTGTGTTTGTTTATTTACCTGTGTTTTTTTAC
>NC_133818.1:1196102-1221102 GCF_043250625.1 Sebastes fasciatus
TGGTGGATGATTGAACTCTCTATCAGTAACAAGGAACAAACAAGACATATTGATTGATTGAATCCACCGTCAGGAGCCTCAGTAGCGGTGGAAGATCCATACGCAGCCACAACAGCCTGGCACCTCCTCCTCATGCTGGTCACCAACCTGGTCACACGTTGCTGTGGGATGGCGTTCCATTCCTCAACCAGGAGTGGTTGCAGGTCAGCCAGCGTGGTTGTGTTGGTCACTCTAACACGTACAGCACGCCCAAGCTGATCCTACAAGTGTTGAATTGGGTTGAGGTCTGGACTCTTGGCAGGCCGTTCCATTCTCTCTCCTCCCACATTGTGGAGGTAGTCTGTGATAACCCTGACTCTGTGGGGGGGGGGGCGTTGATATCTCATCCTGATATCTCCCTGCATTGAGATGGCCTTCAATGATGACAAGCCTTGTTTTACCAGTGAGGGAGATGCCCCCCCCCCCCCCACACCATGACACTGCCCCCACCAGAAGCTGTTACTCCATCGGTTCAACAATCAGCATAGCGTTCTCCACGTCGTCTCCATGCTTTGACCCTGCCATCCAACTTTGGCAGACAGAACCTGGACTCATCACTGAACATGACATTCCCCCACATGTTCAGGTTCCATTGTCTGTGTTGGAGACACCAGCGCCAACGGGCCTGACGGTGAAGGGCAGTCATTGCAGGCTTCCTGGTAGCCTTATGAGAATACACTGTTTACCATTGGCAGAGCATTTTGGAACATTGTTCTTGGGCGCTCCCCACATCATCAGCTGTGCTGCTCATCCCACAAATACATGATCCTTACAAGTTGGACATCATTGTGAAGGTAAATAAACAGGCTTTCCAACCATGTAAAATACAATGACCATTAGCATTGGAACAACAGAGAAATAATCCACCAAACACAAGTTTCAGAACTTTGTTTTTCCAGTTTATATATACATATATATAAAGATACATTTATATATACATATATATGTATGTATATCTATATGTATATAATAGAATGTGACAGTAGAAGACAGTAGAGAGCAGAGTTTACCGATAGAGTCCAGATCCATCAGGACGATCTGAAGACACAAAGACAACATCAGGACACTCAATAACAGAATTAACAGAAGCAGTCAGTAGAACCAGTAGCTGACCTTCAGTCTCCAGTCTTCAGTAGATTCCAATAGAAACACAGTAGAAATAGAAACTCAGTAGAAACAGAAGCAGTCCTTCAGTCTTCTCTTCAGTAGTTTCTGAACCAACGTGTTTCCTGTTAGAGACACAAAGTGAAGCAGCTGAATAATGAATGAAGGTTTCACCTGTCAGCGCTCGCTCACCTGCTGCCGTCTGTGGACCAATCAGCAGCCGGCACAGAGCCGTGACATCACTCACCTGCTGCCGTCTGTGGACCAATCAGCAGCCGGCACAGAGCCGTGACATCACTCACCTGCTGCCGTCTGTGGACCAATCAGCAGCCGGCACAGAGCCGTGACATCACTCACCTGCTGCCGTCTGTGGACCAATCAGCAGCCGGCACAGAGCCGTGACATCACTCACCTGCTGCCGTCTGTGGACCAATCAGCAGCCGGTAGAGCCGTGACATCACTCAGCGATGACATCACATCTAAACTGCGTCTCTAGATGATGACGTCATGTTGAGTGTTGATGGAGCTCTGATCCAACCAGACTACATTCACAAAACATGATATATATTTAATGATTATTATGGTCTGTAGTTCTATCAGTGGAAGTGGACTGAGTTAGATGAATGTATAATGAGCATTATGATATATATTTAATGATTATTATGGTCTGTAGTTCTATCAGTGGAAGTGGACTGAGTTAGATGAATGTATAATGAGTGTGGTGTGATGATGGCGTCTGAATGCGGCCGCTGTGTCGGCGCCGTGAACACGCTC
Organism: Sebastes fasciatus; assembly: GCF_043250625.1. Lineage (NCBI taxonomy): Eukaryota > Metazoa > Chordata > Actinopteri > Perciformes > Sebastidae > Sebastes > Sebastes fasciatus. The sequence continues at coordinate 1,198,020 of NC_133818.1, forward strand.
TCTGTTCGTCCTCCTCTGACCTCCTCTGACCTCCTTGTGTCTTTGTCTCTGTGTCTCTTTGTCTCTTTGTCTCTTTGTGTCCGTCTACACTGAAGCTGATTGTTTGTCTCTGAGTTCTCTTTGTTTCGGGGTCGATCCAGGACACCGACGCTGAAACACTGAAACACTGCAGAGTCTCACAGAGCGGTCATCCACCGCCATCATCATCAACATCACCATCACCATCATCATCATCATCATCATCATCATCATCATCATCATCACCATCATCACATCACCACGGTAACCACACGTTTCTTCTTCTACACTGAGATAAACACTACAACATAGAGACGTAAAAGGACTCCAGAGAGACGTAGAATAAAATGATAAACAACCACAACACGGCGCAGGATCTCCTGACACTAACCTCACTGAATGTATATATATATTATATATATTATAATAATATTATAATTAGAGTAAAAATAGAAAATAATCATTTTTTGCAGTGTGTAGCTTGAAGCTCCTCCCAGTGGGCGTGGCCTCTCAGCTCCAGTCAGCTGTCAGTCAAAGTGAGAGTCCCCACTGGTCTCTGCTCTCAGAGACAACAACAACAACAACATCAAAAGTACTGCAGTATTACTACTGCTGCTGCTGCTGCTGCTGGGTGAGTAGTACAACTGTACAACAGTACTCACAGTACTCAGCCCACTTATTTTATATTTAGTTTGTCAGTGAAACGTTTGTTGAGTGTTTTTGTCTCCACATTGTGATTCAGAGTTCGAGAGCTGTGAGCTGAGCTGAAGTGAAAATGAAGCACTCCCCGATAATGATCTGTCTGCTGATCTGCTCCGCTCTAATCGGACTGGGTACGTTTCATTCTCACCACTTTAAACTGGTTTAAACTGGTATTATTAACTCTAATCGGAATGGGTACGTTGCATTCTCATCCCTTTAAACTGGTTTAAACTGGTATTATTAACTCTAATCGGAATGGGTACGTTGCATTCTCATCCCTTTAAACTGGTTTAAACTGGTATTATTAACTCTAATCGGAATGGGTACGTTGCATTCTCATCCCTTTAAACTGGTTTAAACTGGTATTATTAACTCTAATCGGACTGGGTACGTTTTATTCTCACCACTTTAAACTGGTATTTAGCTCTGAAACTGGTTTTAGTCACGTTGATTCTGATACAGAAAAATATGAATTTTTAAACTATTCTTGATTCTTGAGCTTTGATTTGAAAAGTCATTGGTTGTTTTCTGAGCACAAAACGTATATATATATATGTATATATATTCAGCATTACTGTGTAAATGTTTGTCGGTAACACTTATAATATATATAATAACCATCATCAACAAATGGTAAATTGGTAGTTAATTAATAGTTGGTTAATAGTTATTTTACTGTTAACAATGAAATGATAATTGGTAATATTTACTAAATTATATTATACATGTTCACATATGTATATATATATATTTGTAAATGATTAAGAGATTTGTAAACCTTTAAGAAATAGTTTGTAAAACATTTATCTAGCTCAACACTTTGTTAATGGTTAATAACTGGTTTGTTAAACATCTATAAATATTGCATGGATGATATTTATAACATTTTGTTAATGTTTAATAACTGGTTTGTTAAACGTCTATCAACATTACATAGATAGATATTTATAACATTTTGTTAATGTTTAATAACTGGTTTGTTAAACGTCTATCAACATTACGTAGATATTTATAACACTTTGTTAATGGTTAATAACTGGTTTGTTAAACATCTATAACATTACATATAGATATTTATAACACAATGTTAATGGTTAATAACTGGTTTGTTAAACATCTATAACATTACATAGATAGATATTTATAACACTTTGTTAATGGTTAATAACTGGTTTGTTAAACGTCTATAAACATTACATAGGTAGATATTTATAACATTTTGTTAATGTTTAATAACTGGTTTGTTAAACATCTATAACATTACATAGATAGATATTTATAACACTTTGTTAATGGTTAATAACTGGTTTGTTAAATGTCTATAACATTACATAGATGGATATTTATAACACTTTGTTAATGGTTAATAACTGGTTTGTTAAACGTCTATAAACATTACATAGATAGATATTTATAACACTTTGTTAATGGTTAATAACTGGTTTGTTAAACGTCTATAACATTACATAGATAGATATTTATAACACTTTGTTAATGGTTAATAACTGGTTTGTTAAACGTCTATAAACATTACATAGATGGATATTCATAACACTTTGTTAATGTTTAATAACTGGTTTGTTAAACGTCTATAAACATTACATAGATGGATATTCATAACACTTTGTTAATGGTTAATAACTGGTTTGTTAAACATCTATAAACATTACATAGATGGATATTCATAACACATTGTTAATGGTTAATAACTGGTTTGTTAAACGTCTATAAACATTACATAGATGGATATTTATAACATTTTGTTAATGGTTAATAACTGGTTTGTTAAACGTCTATAAACATTAGATAGATGGATATTTATAACATTTTGTTAATGGTTCATAACTGGTTTGTTAAACGTCTATAAACATTACATCGATGATATTTATAACATTTTGTTAATGGTTAATAACTGGTTTGTTAAACATCTATAAACATTACATAGATATTTATAACACTTTGTTATTGGTTAATAACTGGTTTGTTAAACGTTTATAACATTACATAGATAGATATTTATAACACTTTGTTAATGGTTAATAACTGGTTTGTTAAACGTCTATAACATTACATAGATGATATTTATAACATTTTGTTAATGGTTAATAACTGGTTTGTTAAACATCTATAAACATTACATAGATAGATATTTATAACACTTTGTTATTGGTTAATAACTGGTTTGTTAAACATTTATAACATTACATAGATATTTATAACACTTTGTTAATGGTTAATAACTGGTTTGTTAAACATCTATAAACATTACATAGATAGATATTTATAACACTTTGTTAATGGTTAATAACTGGTTTGTTAAACGTCTATAACATTATATAGATAGATATTTATAACACTTTGTTAATGGTTAATAACTGGTTTGTTAAACGTCTATAAACATTAGATAGATGGATATTTATAACATTTTGTTAATGGTTAATAACTGGTTTGTTAAACGTCTATAAACATTAGATAGATGGATATTTATAACATTTTGTTAATGTTCATAACTGGTTTGTTAAACGTCTATAAACATTACATAGATGATATTTATAACATTTTGTTAATGGTTAATAACTGGTTTGTTAAACATCTATAAACATTACATAGATAGATATTTATAACACTTTGTTATTGGTTAATAACTGGTTTGTTAAACGTCTATAAACATTACATAGATGGATATTTATAACACTTTGTTAATGGTTAATAACTGGTTTGTTAAACGTCTATAACATTATATAGATGGATATTTATAACACTTTGTTAATGGTTAATAACTGGTTTGTGAAACATCTATAAACATTACATAGATAGATATTTATAACACTTTGTTAATGGTTAATAACTGGTTTGTTAAACGTCTATAACATTACATAGATGATATTTATAACATTTTGTTAATGGTTAATAACTGGTTTGTTAAACATCTATAAACATTACATAGATAGATATTTATAACACTTTGTTATTGGTTAATAACTGGTTTGTTAAACATTTATAACATTACATAGATATTTATAACACTTTGTTAATGGTTAATAACTGGTTTGTTAAACATCTATAAACATTACATAGATAGATATTTATAACACTTTGTTAATGGTTAATAACTGGTTTCTTAAACGTCTATAACATTATATAGATAGATATTTATAACACTTTGTTAATGGTTAATAACTGGTTTGTTAAACGTCTATAAACATTAGATAGATGGATATTTATAACATTTTGTTAATGGTTAATAACTGGTTTGTTAAACGTCTATAAACATTAGATAGATGGATATTTATAACATTTTGTTAATGTTCATAACTGGTTTGTTAAACGTCTATAAACATTACATAGATGATATTTATAACATTTTGTTAATGGTTAATAACTGGTTTGTTAAACATCTATAAACATTACATAGATAGATATTTATAACACTTTGTTAATGGTTAATAACTGGTTTGTTAAACGTCTATAACATTATATAGATAGATATTTATAACACTTTGTTATTGGTTAATAACTGGTTTGTTAAACGTCTATAAACATTACATAGATGGATATTTATAACACTTTGTTAATGGTTAATAACTGGTTTGTTAAACGTCTATAACATTATATAGATGGATATTTATAACACTTTGTTAATGGTTAATAACTGGTTTGTGAAACGTCTATAAACGTTACATAGATGGATATTCATAACACTTTGTTAATGGTTAATAACTGGTTTGTGAAACGTCTATAAACGTTACATAGATAGATATTTATAACACTTTGTTATTGGTTAATAACTGGTTTGTTAAACGTCTATAAACATTACATAGATGGATATTTATAACACTTTGTTAATGGTTAATAACTGGTTTGTTAAACGTCTATAACATTATATAGATGGATATTTATAACACTTTGTTAATGGTTAGTTAATAACTGGTTTGTTAAACGTCTATAAACGTTACATAGATGAATGTTTATAACACTTTGTTAATCTTTAATAACTGGTTTGTTAAACGTCTATAAACATTACATAGATGGATATTTATAACATTTTGTTAATGGTTAATAACTGGTTTGTTAAACGTCTATAAACATTACATAGATGATATTTATAACATTTTGTTAATGGTTAATAACTTGTTTTTTAAACATCTATAAACGTTACATAGATAGATATTTATAACACTTTGTTATTGGTTAATAACTGGTTTGTTAAAAGTCTATAACATTACATAGATAGATATTTATAACACTTTGTTAATGGTTAATAACTGGTTTGTTAAACATCTATAACATTACATGGATAGATATTTATAACACTTTGTTAATGGTTAATAACTGGTTTGTTAAACGTCTATAAACATTACATAGATGATATTTATAACATTTTGTTAATGGTTAATAACTTGTTTTTTAAACATCTATAAACGTTACATAGATAGATATTTATAACACTTTGTTATTGGTTAATAACTGGTTTGTTAAAAGTCTATAACATTACATAGATAGATATTTATAACACTTTGTCAATGTTTAATAACTGATTTGTTAAACGTCTATAAACATTACATAGATAAATGTTTATAACACTTTGTCAATGGTTAATAACTGGTTTGTTAAACGTCTATAAACGTTACATAGATATTTGTTAATTACACTTTGTTAATGGTTAATAACTGGTTTGTTAAACGTCTATAAACATTACGTAGATAAATGTTTATAACACTTTGTTAATGTTTAATAACTGGTTTGTTAAACGTCTATAAACATTATTTGGATGTTATTATAAAGTTGTAACACCTTGTTGTGTGTTTCAGGTTCCGCCATCCGGTGTTACAGCTGTAAGGACTACACCTCCAGCTGCTCCAAACAACGAGAGTGTAGCTACGACGACGCCTGTCTCACACTCAACGAGAGAGGTAACTCTACACCTGTACTCCTGTACGCCTTGACACCTGTACACCTCTACACCTGTATATCTGCAGACCTAGACACTTGTACACCTGTACACCTAGACACCTGTATACCTGTATACCTGGACACCTGTACATCTGTATACCTGTATACCTGAACACCTGTACACCTGTACACCTAGACACCTGTATACCTGTATACCTGGACACCTGTACACCTGTATACCTGGACACTTGTACACCTGTACACCTAGACACCTGTATACCTGTACACCTATACACTTGTACACCTGTACACCTAGACAGCTGTATACCTGTACACACCTGTATACCTGTACGCCTGTACCTCTACACCTAGACACCTGTACACCTGGACACCTGGACACCTGTATACCTGTACACACCTGTATACCTGTACACCTATATACCTGTACACCTGTACCTGTACCTCTACACCTGTATACCTGGCACCTGTCGGCCACCACCGCCACAGAGAATACAAACACTCCTGAAAGCTGTTTCATGTCCTGATGATCCTGAAGGAACCAGATCAGTCCAGTAGATCAGAACCAACTCTTCTACTGAGGTTCTACTGAGGTTCTACTGAGGTTCTAATGTTTCTATTGTTCTCCTGTTTGTTCTGCAGGTGGAATGACGTTCCGTCAGTGTCTGAAGTATTCAGACTGTGAGTACGGCCGATTGGCCCAGATGTTCCCCCAGGTAACAACTACTCTACTCTACTACTGTATTCTACTCTACTCTATTTTACTCTACTGTATTCTACTCTACTGAACTCTACTCTACTCTATTCTACTCTACTGTATTCTACTCTACTGAACTCTACTCTACTCTATTCTACTCTACTGTATTCTACTCTACTGAACTCTACTCTACTCTATTCTACTCTACTGTATTCTACTCTACTGTATTCTACTCTACTGAACTCTACTCTACTCTATTCTACTCTACTGTATTCTACTCTACTGTATTCTACTCTACTGAACTCTACTCTACTCTATTCTACTCTACTGTATTCTACTCTACTGAACTCTACTCTACTCTATTCTTCTCTACTGTATTCCACTGTATTCTACTCTACTGTATTCTACTCTACTCTATTCTACTCTACTTAACTCTACTCTACTCTACTCTACTCTATTCTACTCTACTGTATTCCACTGTATTCTTCTCTACTGTATTTTATTGTTACAAACCAGTACAACCACAGCAGTGAGCAAAGAGAACACAGGTGTGTTTGACTCACCTCAGGTGGTTCTGGACTCAGGTGGTCCTGGTCTCAGGTGGTTCTGGACTCAGGTGGTCCAGGACTCAGGTGGTCCTGGACTTAGGTGGTCCTGGTCTCAGGTGGTCCTGGTCTCAGGTGGTCCAGGACTCAGGTGGTCCTGGACTCAGAAAAGTGGTTCTGAACATTGCAAACGTTTGATGTGGTTCCAGCTGATCACTGATCAATAACTATCGATCATTTTCAGGTTTCCAGTTTCACCTTCAAGTGCTGCAACTCGGACCTGTGTAACTCCGCCCCCTCCTCCTCCGCGAGCTCTGTGATTGGTCTGCTGGCCTCGGCGGCAGTCATGTGGTGGTGCGTCCACTGAAGTGTGCTGCTGCTCGCCGCCGCCGCCACCGCCGGCTGGAACACGTAACAACAGCAGCTTCTCTAATCATCTGATCACCTGATCAATACATTCAGTCACCTGATCAATACATTCAGTTAACTGATCAATACATTCAGTCACCTGATCAATACATTCAGTCACCTGATCAATACATTCAGTCACCTGATCATCACCTGATCAATACATTCAGTTAACTGATCAATACATTCAGTCACCTGATCAATACATTCAGTCACCTGATCAATACATTCAGTCACCTGATCATCACCTGATCAATACATTCAGTCACCTGATCAATACATTCAGTTAACTGATCAATACATTCAGTCACCTGATCAATACATTCAGTTAACTGATCATCTGATCGATGAATTAATACTGAACAGCTTTCAAATATCAATATTTATATGTAATGATTGATTGATTGATTGATTGATTGATTGATCATTAAACGATTTAACTGATGATTTATGATGTACAGAAACATGAATAATTGATCACTTCTGAAGAGTTTGATTGATTGACCAGGTAACCATGGTAACACATTATTTGTATCAGCTGTTTGACAGGAAACTGCTCCTCTAACTACAGACCCCGTCAAAATAAAATGTAACTGAAACGTTGAGATGAAAATGACCTGAAGCTCTTTAACGTGAATTAAACCAATAAATGGAGACAAACTGGAAACGATTGATTATTGATTGATTATTGGGAAAACTACAGGTATAGAGCAGGAGGACAGGTGAAGCTACACTACAGGTAAAGAGCAGGAGGACAGGTGAAGCTACACTACAGGTAAAGAGCAGGAGGACAGGTGAACCTACACTACAGGTAAAGAGCAGGAGGACAGGTGAAGCTACACTACAGGTATAGAGCAGGAGGACAGGTGAAGCTACACTATAGGTATAGAGCAGGAGGACAGGTGAAGCTACACTACAGGTAAAGAGCAGAAGGACAGGTGAAGCTACACTACAGGTAAAGAGCAGGAGGACAGGTGAACCTACACTACAGGTAAAGAGCAGAAGGACAGGTGAAGCTACACTACAGGTAAAGAGCAGGAGGACAGGTGAACCAACACTACAGGTAAAGAGCAGGAGGACAGGTGAACCAACACTACAGGTATAGAGCAGGAGGACAGGTGAACCTACACTACAGGTAAAGAGCAGGAGGACAGGTGAAGCTACACTACAGGTATAGAGCAGGAGGACAGGTGAAGCTACACTACAGGTATAGAGCAGGAGGATAGATGAACCAACACTACAGGTATAGAGCAGGAGGACAGGTGAAGCTGCACTACAGGTATAGAGCAGGAGGACAGGTGAACCAACACTACAGGTATAGAGCAGGAGGACAGGTGAACCTACACTACAGGTAAAGAGCAGGAGGACAGGTGAAGCTACACTACAGGTAAAGAGCAGGAGGACAGGTGAAGCTACACTACAGGTAAAGAGCAGGAGGACAGGTGAAGCTACACTATAGGTATAGAGCAGGAGGACAGGTGAAGCTACACTACAGGTAAAGAGCAGGAGGACAGGTGAACCTACACTACAGGTAAAGAGCAGAAGGACAGGTGAAGCTACACTACAGGTAAAGAGCAGGAGGACAGGTGAACCTACACTACAGGTAAAGAGCAGAAGGACAGGTGAAGCTACACTACAGGTAAAGAACAGGAGGACAGGTGAACCAACACTACAGGTAAAGAGCAGGAGGACAGGTGAACCAACACTACAGGTAAAGAGCAGGAGGACAGGTGAACCAACACTACAGGTATAGAGCAGGAGGACAGGTGAACCTACACTACAGGTAAAGAGCAGGAGGACAGGTGAAGCTACACTACAGGTATAGAGCAGGAGGATAGGTGAAGCTACACTACAGGTATAGAGCAGGAGGACAGGTGAAGCTACACTACAGGTATAGAGCAGGAGGACAGGTGAAGCTGCACTACAGGTATAGAGCAGGAGGACAGATGAACCAACACTACAGGTATAGAGCAGGAGGACAGGTGAACCTACACTACAGGTAAAGAGCAGGAGGACAGGTGAACCAACACTACAGGTATAGAGCAGGAGGACAGGTGAAGCTACACTACAGGTAAAGAGCAGGAGGACAGGTGAACCTACACTACAGGTAAAGAGCAGGACGACAGGTGAACCTACACTACAGGTAAAGAGCAGGAGGACAGGTGAACCTACACTACAGGTATAGAGCAGTAGGACAGGTGAACCTACACTACAGGTATAGAGCAGTAGGACAGGTGAACCTACACTACAGGTAAAGAGCAGTAGGACAGGTAAACCTACACTACAGGTATAGAACAGGATGACAGGTGAACCTACACTACAGGTAAAGAGCAGGAGGACAGGTGAACCTACACTACAGGTAAAGAGCAGGAGGACAGGTGAACCTACACTACAGGTATAGAGCAGGAGGACAGGTGAACCTACACTACAGGTAAAGAGCAGGAGGACAGGTGAACCTACACTACAGGTAAAGAGCAGAAGGAGAGGTGAACCAACACTACAGGTATAGAGCAGGAGGACAGGTGAACCTACACTACAGGTAAAGAGCAGGAGGACAGGTGAACCTACACTACAGGTAAAGAGCAGTAGGACAGGTGAAGTTACACTACAGGTATAGAGCAGGAGGACAGGTGAAGCTACACTACAGGTATAGAGCAGGAGGACAGGTGAAGCTACACTACAGGTATAGAGCAGGAGGACAGGTGAAGCTACACTACAGGTATAGAGCAGGAGGACAGGTGAAGTTACACTACAGGTATAGAGCAGGAGGACAGGGGAAGCTACACTACAGGTATAGAGCAGGAGGACAGGTGAAGCTACACTACAGGTATAGAGCAGGAGGACAGGTGAAGCTACACTACAGGTAAAGAGCAGGAGGACAGGTGAACCAACACTACAGGTAAAGAGCAGGAGGACAGGTGAACCAACACTACAGGTATAGAGCAGGAGGACAGGTGAAGCTACACTACAGGTATAGAGCAGGAGGACAGGTGAAGCTACACTACAGGTATAGAGCAGGAGGACAGGTGAAGCTACACTACAGGTATAGAGCAGGAGGACAGGTGAAGTTACACTACAGGTATAGAGCAGGAGGACAGGGGAAGCTACACTACAGGTATAGAGCAGGAGGACAGGTGAAGCTACACTACAGGTATAGAGCAGGAGGACAGGTGAAGCTACACTACAGGTATAGAGCAGGAGGACAGGTGAAGTAACGACAAAAGTTTTACTGAATAAACTTCAGTTTGTAGTTTTTATACTGTAGTTTATCTTTTAGTACTTATATAATACTATACAGTACTTATTTAATACTACATAGTGCTTATATAATACTACATAATACTTATAGAACTTATACAACACTATACTGCAACATTTATAATATACCGTACTGTAAAAAATATCACTCGACACTGAAAAAAGGCATAATACTACAGTGTTGTATTATGTTTTTTACGGTGTAGTATTTTATGTTTTTACAGTGTAATGTATTAAAGTTTTATAGTGTAGTATTGTATTTTTTACAGTGTAGTATTGTATTATTCATTTACAGTGTAGTATTGTTATTTTTGACAGTGTAGTATTGTATTATTTTTTATAAAGTGTATTATTGAATATTTTTATGGTATAATGTGTATTTATTTTTTACAGTGTAGTATTAAATGTTTTTATTGTATGTGTATTTATTTTTTACAGTGTAGTATTAAATGTTTTTATAGTATAATGTGTATTTATTTTTTACAGTGTAGTATTAAATGTTTTTATAGTATAATGTGTATTTATTTTTTACAGTGTAGTATTAAATGTTTTTATAGTATAATGTGTATTTATTTTTTACAGTGTATGTTTGTGTGAAACCGGAAACAGTCCGAAACCCATCAGCTGTTCAGGATGTGTGACGTCACGTTCTGTCAAGTTTTCTACTAAAAACGGTAAAATACCGGAAACGGTCAACTGTGTTTTCAGAATAAGAGCACACATTGTAATTAAAATGAAAACAATAACAGCTAATAGTGACGTCAGAGCCGCCTCGTTACTCAGTAATCACGTTACTTTAATCATTTACTTTATTTACTTTAAATACTTCCTTATTAAACCGTTAATTTAAAATAGTTAAACTATTTTAGATGTTTTCTTTTATTTATTATTTATTATTTATTATTTAATATCTTTTATTTATTATTTAATATTTAATATATTTTATTTATTATTTAATATTTAATATCTATTATTTATTATTTATTATTTAATATCTATTATTTATTATTTATTTCTGTTCCAGAAAACTGTTTTAAAATAATAAAATAGTTTTCAGGTTTTGATGAGTTTTTAAAATTAAATTAAAAAACATGTTAAAACTTATTCTTGCACCGGAGGCTTTTATTGTGAAACCGGACACCGGAAGTGGTGTGGGTGTTGTTTCTGTTTTGACCCAGTAGAAGAAGAAGTTGTTGCTGCAGGTCGCATCTCTGTCAGGATGAAACTTTAATAAAATAAGGGAATAAGAAGCTTCTGCTGACGTCATCATGTCGCTACAGGTAAGAACGCTCACCTGTTGACCTCTGACCTCTCACCTGCTGCTGCAGCTGGTCGGAACCGAGCAGCTCTCTGCTGCAGAACCTGCAGAACCTCACAGAGAGAACAGTCAGTTAGAGCAGCCTGTAGCTGCTCAGTTTAAAGGAGATTCAATCAGAATAAATATAAACATTCAATATAAACATTAAATATAAACTTTAAATATAAACATTAAATATAAACATTAAATATAAACATTAAATAGAAACTTTAAATAGAAACATTAAATATAAACATTAAATATAAACATTAAATAGAAACTTTAAATAGAAACATTAAATAGAAACATTAAATAGAAACATTAAATATCGATAAAGTGTTTGAACATTAAACATTTTATCAGGAAAGAAAAATATCATAAAAAGTTGAGAAACGGTTTAACAGAATATATAAACAGAATAACCTGAAGAACTAAACAGCAGTCTGCTGGGAACATAATAAAGACATAATAAAGATATATGATATATGAAGATATATGAAGATATATGATATAATAAAGATATAATAAAGATATATGAAGATATATAATATAATGAAGATATATGAAGATATATGATATAATAAAGATATAATAAAGATATATGAAGATATATGATATAATGAAGATATATGAAGATATATAATATAATGAAGATATATGATATAATAAAGATATATGAAGATATATGATATAATGAAGATATATGATATAATGAAGATATATGATATAATAAAGATATATGAAGATATATAATATAATGAAGATATATGATATAATAAAGATATATGAAGATATATGATATAATGAAGATATATGAAGATATATGATATAATAAAGATATATGAAGATATATAATATAATGAAGATATATGATATAATAAAGATATATGAAGATATATAATATAATGAAGATATATGATATAATGAAGATATATGAAGATATATAATATAATGAAGATATATGATATAATGAAGATATATGAAGATATATGATATAATAAAGATATATGAAGATATATAATATAATGAAGATATATGAAGATATATGATATAATGAAGATATATGAAGATATATAATATAATGAAGATATATGATATAATGAAGATATATGAAGATATATGATATAATAAAGATATAATGAAGATATATGAAGATATATAATATAATGAAGATATATGAAGATATATAATATAATGAAGATATATGAAGATATATAATATAATGAAGATATATGAAGATATATAATATAATGAAGATATATGATATAATGAAGATATATGAAGATATATGATATAATAAAGATATATGAAGATATATGAAGATATATGATATAATAAAGATATATGAAGATATATAATATAATGAAGATATATGAAGATATATAATATAATGAAGATATATGATATAATGAAGATATATGAAGATATATGATATAATAAAGATATATGAAGATATATGATATAATAAAGATATATGAAGATATATGATATAATGAAGATATATGAAGATATATGATATAATAAAGATATATGAAGATATATAATATAATGAAGATATATGAAGATATATAATATAATGAAGATATATGATATAATGAAGATATATGAAGATATATGATATAATAAAGATATATGAAGATATATAATATAATGAAGATATGATATAATGAAGATATATGAAGATATATGATATAATGAAGATATATGAAGATATATGATATAATGAAGATATATGATATAATGAAGATATGATATAATGAAGATATATGAAGATATATGAAGATATATGAAGATATATGAAGATATATAATATAATGAAGATATATGAAGATATATAATATAATGAAGATATATGATATAATAAAGATATATGAAGATATATGATATAATGAAGATATATGAAGATATATAATATAATGAAGATATATGAAGATATATAATATAATGAAGATATATGATATAATGAAGATATATGAAGATATATGATATAATGAAGATATATGAAGATATATGATATAATGAAGATATATGAAGATATATAATATAATGAAGATATATGATATAATGAAGATATATGAAGATATATGATATAATAAAGATATATGAAGATATATGATATAATAAAGATATATGAAGATATATGATATAATGAAGATATATGAAGATATATAATATAATGAAGATATATGATATAATGAAGATATATGAAGATATATGATATAATAAAGATATATGAAGATATATAATATAATGAAGATATATGATATAATAAAGATATATGAAGATATATGATATAATAAAGATATATGAAGATATATGATATAATGAAGATATATGAAGATATATAATATAATGAAGATATATGATATAATGAAGATATATGAAGATATATAATATAATGAAGATATATGAAGATATATAATATAATGAAGATATATGATATAATGAAGATATATGAAGATATATGATATAATAAAGATATATGAAGATATATGAAGATATATGATATAATAAAGATATATGAAGATATATAATATAATGAAGATATATGAAGATATATAATATAATGAAGATATATGATATAATGAAGATATATGAAGATATATGATATAATAAAGATATATGAAGATATATAATATAATGAAGATATGATATAATGAAGATATATGAAGATATATGATATAATGAAGATATATGAAGATATATGATATAATGAAGATATATGAAGATATATGATATAATGAAGATATATGAAGATATATGAAGATATATGAAGATATATAATATAATGAAGATATATGAAGATATATAATATAATGAAGATATATGATATAATAAAGATATATGAAGATATATGATATAATGAAGATATATGAAGATATATGATATAATGAAGATATATGAAGATATATAATATAATGAAGATATATGATATAATAAAGATATATGAAGATATATAATATAATGAAGATATATGAAGATATATAATATAATGAAGATATATGATATAATGAAGATATATGAAGATATATGATATAATGAAGATATATGAAGATATATGATATAATGAAGATATATGAAGATATATAATATAATGAAGATATATGATATAATGAAGATATATGAAGATATATGATATAATAAAGATATATGAAGATATATGATATAATAAAGATATATGAAGATATATGATATAATGAAGATATATGAAGATATATAATATAATGAAGATATATGATATAATGAAGATATATGAAGATATATGATATAATAAAGATATATGAAGATATATAATATAATGAAGATATATGATATAATAAAGATATATGAAGATATATAATATAATGAAGATATATGAAGATATATGATATAATGAAGATATATGATATAATGAAGATATATGAAGATATATGATATAATAAAGATATATGAAGATATATGATATAATAAAGATATATGAAGATATATAATATAATGAAGATATATGAAGATATATAATATAATGAAGATATATGATATAATGAAGATATATGAAGATATATGATATAATGAAGATATATGAAGATATATGAAGATATATGATATAATGAAGATATATGATATAATGAAGATATATGAAGATATATGATATAATGAAGATATATGATATAATGAAGATATATGATATAATGAAGATATATGAAGATATATGAAGATATATGAAGATATATGATATAATGAAGATATATGATATAATGAAGATATATGATATAATGAAGATATATAATATAATGAAGATATATGATATATGAAGATATATGAAGATATATGAAGATATATGATATAATAAAGATATAATAAAGATATATGAAGATATATGAAGATATATGATATAATAAAGATATATGAAGATATATGAAGATATATGATATAATAAAGATATATGAAGATATATAATATAATGAAGATATATGATATAATGAAGATATATGAAGATATATGATATAATAAAGATATATGAAGATATATGAAGATATATGATATAATAAAGATATATGAAGATATATGAAGATATATGAAGATATATGATATAATAAAGATATATGAAGATATATAAAGATATATGATATAATAAAGATATATGAAGATATATGAAGATATATGAAGATATATGATATAATAAAGATATATGAAGATATATGAAGATATATGAAGATATATGATATAATAAAGATATATGAAGATATATGAAGATATATAATATAATGAAGATATATGATATAATGAAGATATATGAAGATATATGATATAATAAAGATATATGAAGATATATGAAGATATATGAAGATATGATATAATAAAGATATAATAAAGATATATGAAGATATATATATATGATATAATAAAGATATAATGAAGATATATGATATAATAAAGATATAATGAAGATATATGAAGATATATGATATAATAAAGATATATGAAGATATAATGAAGATAACAAATGAGGTTAAAACTAGAAATACTCAAATAAAACTAGTTTTATTTGAGTATTTCTAGTTAAGTTTTAAGTTTTCTGCTGAAATATTATCTAAATATTAAACATATTAAAAACTCATCTTGGGGGTTTTTCTAAAATAAGAAAACTGTTTAACAATAACAACAAGTCCAAGTTAAAATGATATAAACTTCTATAGAAAGATATTAAAGGAAGGAAAATAACACTAAAACACTCTACTGTGAACATGTAGAAGTATTATTATTAAATATCATCCAGCTATTAGACAAATTATATAATAATAATAATACACAGAAACTCTATAGAAACTCTATAACAAACATAATACTACGTAATAATACCAAGTAATAAAACTAATCATATTTCTACAGAAGTCTGGAGGAAATATTAGAGATGTTAAAATTCAACATTATTACAAACATACACTTCTCTACTGTTTATTAATATTAATATTAATATTAATATTAATATTAATACGTCAAAGAGGTATTAATAAATATAAATACCTTATAGAGGTATTATTAAATATAATAACATTAAAGGAGATATTACAGCTCGTCTGTTAAACGGAGTAAACATGTGCCGGAGTTTGGTGAGAACAGTTCAGAGGAGCCTGAAGCTGTTGACACAAGAGTTCTGGTCTAACAGGAAGTCAAGTTCACGGGTCGGTAGTCTCACTGATAACCAGACCTTCCTCTCTGACAGAGGAAGAGGAAGAGGAGGAGGAGAGGAGGAGAGGAGGAGAGGAGGAAGAGGAGGAGGAACTCCTCGTATCCGTCACCACTTTCTAGTTGTAGTTTGTGTTGTTGTGTTTCAGGCTGAAGTTCTGTACGACTTCACGGCTGAACCAGGAAACAACGAGCTGTCGGTCCGACAGGGAGAGTCCGTCACCGTGCTCGACCAGGTACACACATATATATACATATATATGTATATATATATATACAGTATATATCCAGTATACGTGACACACACCCCGTCATATTGTGTGTGTGTGTGTGTGTGTGTGTGTGTGTGTTTGCAGACTGTGGGCGGCGGCTGGATCCAGGCTCAGAACGCCGGCGGTCAAACCGGACTGGTACCTGAAGGATATTTACAGGTGAGCAGGATCAACGGGTCTGAACCACAACGAGCTGCTTTCACTCCGTTAGTCATTAGTCAACAGTAAAGAACTGTATCATCTGCATACGTAGAGATACTGAGACTAACGCGACCACAAAGAGACACAACACGACCACAAAGAGACTAACACGACCACAAAGAGACACAACACGACCACAAAGAGACTAACACGACCACAAAGAGACACAACACGACCACAAAGAGACTAACACGACCACAAAGAGACACAACACGACCACAAAGAGACTAACACGACCACAAAGAGACTAACACGACCACAAAGAGACACAACACGACCACAAAGAGACACAACACGACCACAAAGAGACTAACACGACCACAAAGAGACACAACACGACCACAAAGAGACACAACACGACCACAAAGAGACACAACACGACCACAAAGAGACTAACACGACCAGAAAGAGACACAACACGACCACAAAGAGACTAACACGACCACAAAGAGACACAACACGACCACAAAGAGACACAACACGACCACAAAGAGACACAACACGACCACAAAGAGACACAACACGACCACAAAGAGACTAACACGACCACAAAGAGACACAACACGACCACAAAGAGACTAACACGATCACAAAGAGACACAACACGACCACAAAGAGACACAACACGACCACAAAGAGACACAACACGACCACAAAGAGACACAACACGACCACAAAGAGACTAACACGACCACAAAGAGACACAACACGACCACAAAGAGACACAACACGACCAGAAAGAGACACAACACGACCACAAAGAGACTAACACGACCACAAAGAGACACAACACGACCACAAAGAGACACAACACGACCACAAAGAGACTAACACGACCACAAAGAGACACAACACGACCACAAAGAGACACAACACGACCACAAAGAGACACAACACGACCACAAAGAGACACAACACGACCACAAAGAGACACAACACGATCACAGAGACACAACACGACCACAAAGAGAATAACACGACCACAAAGAGACACAACACGACCACAAAGAGACACAACACGACCACAAAGAGACACAACACGACCACAAAGAGACACAACACGACCACAAAGAGACACAACGCGACCACAAAGAGACTAACACGACCACAAAGAGAATAACACGACCACAAAGAGACACAACACGACCACAAAGAGACACAACACGACCACAAAGAGACACAACACGACCACAAAGAGACACAACACGACCACAAAGAGACGCAACACGACCACAAAGAGACTAACACGACCACAAAGAGACACAACACGACCACAAAGAGACACAACACGACCACAAAGAGACACAACACGACCACAAAGAGACTAACACGACCACAAAGAGACTAACGCGACCACAAAGAGACACAACACGACCACAAAGAGACTAACACGACCACAAAGAGACTAACGCGACCACAAAGAGACACAACACGACCACAAAGAGACTAACACGACCACAAAGAGACACAACACGACCACAAAGAGACACAACACGACCACAAAGAGACACAACACGACCACAAAGAGACACAACACGACCACAAAGAGACTAACACGACCACAAAGAGACACAACACGACCACAAAGAGACACAACACGACCACAAAGAGACTAACACGACCACAAAGAGACACAACACGACCACAAAGAGACACAACACGACCACAAAGAGACACAACACGATCACAAAGAGACGCAACACGATCACAAAGAGACGCAACACGACCACAAAGAGACACAACACGACCACAAAGAGACACAACACGACCACAAAGAGAATAACACGACCACAAAGACACAACACGAGCACAAAGAGACACAACACGACCACAAAGAGACACAACACGACCACAAAGAGACTAACACGACCACAAAGAGACACAACACGACCACAAAGAGACTAACACGACCACAAAGAGACACAACACGACCACAAAGAGACACAACACGACCACAAAGAGACTAACACGACCACAAAGAGACACAACACGACCACAAAGAGACTAACACGACCACAAAGAGACACAACACGACCACAAAGAGACACAACACGACCACAAAGAGACTAACACGACCACAAAGAGACACAACACGACCACAAAGAGACTAACACGACCACAAAGAGACACAACACGACCACAAAGAGACACAACACGACCACAAAGAGACTAACACGACCACAAAGAGACACAACACGACCACAAAGAGACACAACACGACCACAAAGAGACACAACACGACCACAAAGAGACACAACACGATCACAGAGACACAACACGACCACAAAGAGAATAACACGACCACAAAGACACAACACGAGCACAAAGAGACACAACACGACCACAAAGAGACACAACACGACCACAAAGAGACACAACACGACCACAAAGAGACGCAACACGACCACAAAGAGACTAACACGACCACAAAGAGACACAACACGACCACAAAGAGACACAACACGACCACAAAGAGACACAACACGACCACAAAGAGACACAACACGACCACAAAGAGACACAACACGACCACAAAGAGACTAACACGACCACAAAGAGACTAACGCGACCACAAAGAGACACAACACGACCACAAAGAGACTAACACGACCACAAAGAGACTAACGCGACCACAAAGAGACACAACACGACCACAAAGAGACTAACACGACCACAAAGAGACACAACACGACCACAAAGAGACACAACACGACCACAAAGAGACTAACACGACCACAAAGAGACACAACACGACCACAAAGAGACACAACACGACCACAAAGAGACACAACACGACCACAAAGAGACTAACACGACCACAAAGAGACACAACACGACCACAAAGAGACACAACACGACCACAGAGACACAACACGACCACAAAGAGACACAACACGATCACAAAGAGACACAACACGACCACAAAGTGACGCAACACGACCACAAAGAGACGCAACACGACCACAAAGAGACGCAACACGACCACAAAGAGACACAACACGACCACAAAGAGACACAACACGACCACAAAGAGACACAACACGACCACAAAGAGACACAACACGACCACAAAGAGACGCAACACGACCACAAAGAGACACAACACGACCACAAAGAGACACAACACGACCACAAAGAGACACAACACGACCACAAAGAGACTAACACGACCAGAAAGAGACACAACACGACCACAAAGAGACACAACACGACCACAAAGAGACTAACACGACCACAAAGAGACACAACACGACCACAAAGAGACGCAACACGATCACAAAGAGACGCAACACGACCACAAAGAGACGCAACACGACCACAAAGAGACACAACACGACCACAAAGAGACGCAACACGACCACAAAGAGACACAACACGACCACAAAGAGACACAACACGATCACAGAGACACAACACGACCACAAAGAGACACAACACGACCACAAAGAGACACAACACGACCACAAAGAGACACAACACGATCACAAAGAGACTAACACGACCACAAAGAGACACAACACGACCACAAAGAGACACAACACGACCACAAAGAGACACAACACGATCACAAAGAGACTAACACGATCACAGAGACACAACACGATCACAAAGACACAACACGACCACAAAGAGACACAACACGATCACAAAGAGACTCAACACGACCACAAAGAGACACAACACGATCACAAAGAGACGCAACACGACCACAAAGAGACACAACACGATCACAAAGAGACTCAACACGACCACAAAGAGACACAACACGACCACAAAGTGACACAACACGACCACAAAGAGACTAACACGATCACAGAGACACAACACGATCACAGAGACACAACACGATCACAAAGAGACTCAACACGACCACAAAGTGACACAACACGACCACAAAGAGACACAACACGATCACAAAGAGACTCAACACGACCACAAAGAGACACAACACGACCACAAAGTGACTAACACGACCACAAAGAGACACAACACGACCACAAAGAGACAACACGACCACAAAGAGACTAACACGACCACAAAGAGACTAACACGACCACAAAGAGACGCAACACGACCACAAAGAGACACAACACGACCACAAAGAGACGCAACACGACCACAAAGAGACGCAACACGACCACAAAGAGACGCAACACGACCACAAAGAGACACAACACGGCCACAAAGAGACACAACACGACCACAAAGAGACGTAACACGATCACAAAGACTCAACACGACCACAAAGAGACGTAACGCGACCACAAAGAGACCAACGCGACCACAAAGAGACTAACACGACCACAAAGAGACGTAACACGATCACAAAGAGACGTAACACGACCACAAAGAGACTAACACGATCACAAAGAGACCAACACATTCACAAAGAGACTAACACGACCACAAAGAGACTAACGCGACCACAAAGAGACCAACGCGACCACAAAGAGACTAACACGACCACAAAGAGACGTAACACGATCACAAAGAGACGTAACACGACCACAAAGAGACTAACACGATCACAAAGAGACCAACACGACCACAAAGAGACTAACACGATCACAAAGAGACGTAACACGACCACAAAGAGACTAACACGATCACAAAGAGACGTAACACGACCACAAAGAGACTAACACGATCACAAAGAGACCAACACGACCACAAAGAGACTAACACGACCACAAAGAGACTAACACGACCACAAAGAGACACAACACGACCACAAAGAGACAACACGACCACAAAGAGACACAACACGACCACAAAGAGACCAACACATTCACAAAGAGACTAACACGACCACAAAGAGACACAACACGACCACAAAGAGACCAACACGACCACAAAGAGACTAACACGACCACAAAGAGACTAACACGACCACAAAGAGACGTAACACGATCACAAAGACTCAACACGACCACAAAGAGACGTAACGCGACCACAAAGAGACCAACGCGACCACAAAGAGACTAACACGACCACAAAGAGACGTAACACGATCACAAAGAGACGTAACACGACCACAAAGAGACTAACACGATCACAAAGAGACCAACACATTCACAAAGAGACTAACACGACCACAAAGAGACTAACGCGACCACAAAGAGACCAACGCGACCACAAAGAGACTAACACGACCACAAAGAGACGTAACACGATCACAAAGAGACGTAACACGACCACAAAGAGACTAACACGATCACAAAGAGACCAACACGACCACAAAGAGACTAACACGATCACAAAGAGACGTAACACGACCACAAAGAGACTAACACGATCACAAAGAGACGTAACACGACCACAAAGAGACTAACACGATCACAAAGAGACCAACACGACCACAAAGAGACTAACACGACCACAAAGAGACTAACACGACCACAAAGAGACACAACACGACCACAAAGAGACAACACGACCACAAAGAGACACAACACGACCACAAAGAGACCAACACATTCACAAAGAGACTAACACGACCACAAAGAGACACAACACGACCACAAAGAGACCAACACGACCACAAAGAGACTAACACGACCACAAAGAGACTAACACGACCACAAAGAGACTCAACACGACCACAAAG